>NC_053022.1:561077300-561249527 GCF_003073215.2 Triticum urartu | reverse complement strand
ACTTCACAAGGAGTAACAGTAAGTAAAGGGAAGGGAAGATGAAACCAGTGACTCGCTGAAGACAATGATTTGTTGGACCAGTTCCAGTTGCTGTGACAACTGTACGTCTGGTTAGGGCGGCTAGGTATTTAAACCTTAGGACACTCAGTCCCGGACACCCAGTCCTGAACACGCAGCTCAGGACACCCAGTCCTCACCGTATTCCCCTTGAGCTAAGGTCACACAGACCTCACCCAATCACTCTGGTAAGTCTTCAAGGTAGACTCCCAAACCTTCATAGACTTCGTTCACCGGCAATCCACAATGTCTCTTGGATGCTCAAAACGCGACGCCTAACCGGCTGGAGGATGCACAGTCCTCAAGTGTAATAAGTCTTCAGATCACACAGACAAGAAGACTTAAGTGATGACTAATTCTCTTTGGCTCTGGGTGGTTAGGGCTTTATCCTCGCAAGGAATTCTCTCTCAAAGGCTTTGAGGTGGGTTGCTCTCAAACGATAAAAGCCGTATTCTGAATCTGAGCAGCTAACCGTTTATGGTTGTAGGGGGTGGGCTATTTATAGCCACTTGCAACCCGACCTGATTTGTCCGAAATGACCCTGGGTCACTAAGGAACTGACACGTGTTCCAACGGTCAGATTTCAAACTCACACGGCAACTTTACTTGGGCTTCAAGCAAAGCTGACTTGTCCGACTCTGGACAAGATTCGCTCTCATAGTCTTCACTCGAAGACATAGGTTTTGGTTAGGCATCACTTCAGTCATTCTGACTGGTTCTCTTGGACCCCACTTAACAGTACAGTGGTTCCTATGACTCAACACAGAAGAAAGAGAACTACGAAAGATCTAAGTCTTCGAGCTCCATAGGCTTCATGTGGTGTCTTCTCTTGTCATAGTCTTCAATGTGAATATCTTCATATACCACCTTTGACTTCAATGTCTTCATACATTTTTAGGGGTCATCTCTGGTAGGAAAACCGAATCAATGAGGGACTTCTACCTGTGTTATCCTGCAATTCTCACAAACACATTAGTCCCTCAACTAGGTTTGTCGTCAATACTCCAAAACCAACTAGGGGTGGCACTAGATGCACTTACAATCTCCCCCTTTTTGGTGATTGATGACAAACTAGTTGAAGTTTTCAACGGGGAATATAATCTGTGAAATTGTAAAGGATAAGGAATTGTCTTCATAAGTTGCAAGGGCTCCCCTTGAAGATGTGCATATAAGTAATTTGCTTTTGGAATGCAAATGCACATGGCAGGTTGTACTTGTGGAGATCCACTTCAACTTATGATGACAATCCACTATGCATGTGAAAGTATATGAAGATAATGACATGCATAATGGTAAATGGACGTCTGCAGAATGATCTAAGTGTGGAATTTATCGTCGCAACACAAGGTGGCAGATAAGTAGCATACGACCATCGAGTTTAAGTGTTACAACTCAAAGAACCAAATGTAGCAAAACGAGAGTTGTAAGCACGAAGCAAAATATAAAGCACCCGCCCATACGGACCCACTTGAAGACTATCAACCTCATATGATTCTCCCCCTTTTGTCAGTAAGGACCAAAAAGGTTTGAAGACATAGAGCATCTACTCGTTCCCATGAGGAGTAGGTGAAGCAGAAGGGTCGTTGGTGGTGTTTGGCGGTGCTGAAGAGCTTGGAGCAGAGTCGAAGCATGCTGAAGAAGGTGGCGGTGAAGTAGCATCGTCTTCATCCTCGATCACTCTGGCATTCATAGTTGCAGCAGAGGAAGAGAACTCGGAGTCTTCAAGGGATGGAGTTCGTCGCAGCACTGCCCTTCGAGGAGGTGTGGAGTCAAACTTGAATCGCTCAGTGAAGCCATCCTCTTGAAGATCATCTTCAGAACACATCAGCATTAGCCCTTTCCATGTGCGGCGAGAGGTTTCATGGGCAACAAAAGCATTCTTGGTGGCAAGATTGCAAATGCGATTAACATCCACCAAGAGGCTTTGCATCTGACGCTTCAGCCAGTCATGATGCATATCCTGTTTCTGATGAAGAGCCACAAGAAGCTCTCGGTCATTGAGAACACGAGTGCGCTTCTTGGGTCGTGGAGCAGTTGTACTGTCAGTGGCTTCAGTGAGAGCAGGATGCGGTGCACGTGTAGTGCCAGCCAAAGGATACACACGAGTTACGGTTTCCGCGCCTTCAACGTTCTGAGTGAAACTTTGATGCTCTGCATTCTGAAGACTAAGAGGTTCCTTGGCAGGCTCAGGATAGATGGCTTCAATAGACATATCCACATCAGGCAAAAAGATCCGATGGTTGCGGGCCGAGGGCTGATATGAGATAGCGGAGTGAAGTTTGATCAGCCGCATCACCCAAGGGGCGTACAACTTCAAACCAAACAGATCAGAGCCAGATGCAGCAAGTTGGCGAATGAAGAAATCCTGTGTATTGAAGCATTTTCCATGAAGAATGTAGAAGACCAAAGTCTTCATTGCACCTTCCAGCTTGGCATGGGGAGAATGTCCTTTGATTGGCCAGAGAGTTCGCCTTATGATGTGATAAATGGTTCTTGGCAGATACTCAAGGTCTTCAACGAAGAACTCCGTGGGATAAGCAGCATCTTGGGGCAATGGCTTCATCATACTGAGCATCTGACTCATATTAGGTTCAGTCTTCTGAAAGATGCTCTCAATAGCTTCACTATGAAGCTGACAGCCATGCTCGTAGAGATCGCCAGGAGTGGGCAAACCAATGAGCTCAATGATGTCAAAGTCTTTGGCTTCGTGATGAACGTTTCCTGTCATCCACTCCAGGACCCAAGTCTTCGGATCTCTGCTATACCCGCGGATGTGAAGTGTGGCATAGAATTGGAGCAGCAACTCTTCATTCCAATGCTCTTGGTCAGTGACGAACGGCAGCAGTCCAACCTCTTTGAAGCAATCCAGAGCTTCTTCCAGATAGGGCAGACCAGCTATTGCTTCAATGTCAAGGCGCTTGTGTGGGAATATGCGACCTTGGTTGTAAAGAACGCATGAGTAATAGCTTCACTGCGGATAACTCCAGAACCGATCAGATGATATTCTTTCCCTGGAGTGGGGGTTGCTGGAGCTGTTGAAGAATGTGTTGTCTGCTCTGAAGCCATTGATATTGAAGGAGCTAGGTGCTGATGCAGGACCTGGGAACCTTGGCAATCTTGGGATTGGCTTCTGTACCTGAGGCCTGTGCTCAACATGATAGTCAAATTGGGGACCGGCAGCAGACGCGGGAACAGAAGCAGCGAGATCAGTGGCTTCCCTGACTTCTGGTGCTTTTGTTGGTGAGAGCTCCACATTTGCTTCAGCCATGACAGCGTCAGTGGCTTCAATGGTGTTGGTGGTAGCAGCCTCAAAATGTTCAACCTCCACTTGACAAGCAGGAGGGTCGATCACGATCACGTTCTCCTCGAGAAATGCTTCTTGGTGGGACAGGGGAGTAGCAGCTTGTGGTGCTTCTTCTTCATCAGCTGATGCAGCCGAAATGTCTTCAGCGGTTTCAGCTTCAGACGCAGAGACTGGAGGCCTTGGTCCTTTGCGAAGCCTGCGCAACGCAGGCGACGCATGTGTAGTTGGAGTTGGCTGGGCCTCAAAGTCTTCTTCCTCTTGTGGGCGATCAGCCCATGAAGCATCCTGAGCAATTAGCGTCAGAGGACGACCAATGCTGATGAGTTCGCTGTGCTCGAGCTGAGGAAGGACTGCACCATCTTCTACATGGTCATGGTGACCAATGTCTTCAGCAGCGATGGGATCAGCTGCTGGAAAGTCTTCAGCTTCATGAGCCTCTGTGAAAGCCGGCTCATGGACAGTCAGTTGACGTTCTTGTGGATCAGCGTCGGGGTGAACCATGGAAATAGGTTCAACAATCAAGGGCTCTGTGGGAGCAGCCCGTTCCTTCTTGGTCTTTCTTTTCTTCTTGGCGGGGCAGTAGCAGAGGCTTCAGGATGTTTTCTCTTCCTTGCTTCAGCCTCAGCAGTCCTGGTCTTCTTCAGTTCTGAAGCGGTTGACCTGGCCTTTGGCTTCGGGCCAGTCATGTGAGTTGGGAAGACAAGGGGATCTGCCTCTTGCCGTGGTGCTTCAGGTTCAGCCATAGCGGGCTTCCTCTGCTTCTTGGCAGCCATCCTGGGGTCGATGCCAGGACGCCCAAGGGCCTTGCGCTTCTCAACCTCATTGTAGGCTTGCACACACCTATCAGCCAGGACCTTCATGCGCTCACGAGAACCCTGAGCTTCTGCACGTTTCTTTAAAAAGGCTTCCTTGAGCTCGTGCAGCATAATCTTGAAATTCTTCACGTCTTGCACGCTGAGCTTGGCCATATGCTTCTTGAACTGAGATTTCTCAAAGTCAATATTCTGCTTCAGTTCAACAATGCGCTAGGCGATAGCTAACTCTGAAGCAATGGCGCCATGGAAGGCGACACTGAGGCCAATGGGTAGTTGGAGATCGTTGAAGCTGATGTTTGGCATGTCAAACCATTCATCAATGAAGTTGTGGATGATTGTTACATCAAAGAGAGGCAGATCATTGAAGATTTCTGCTTCTTCTTTGCTCTTGATGAGTTGCTCAAGAGCGTCATCTGCAAGATCTTCATCACTTGACAGATCAATGGCATCATTGCGCAGAATGGCAGCAGCTGTTAGCTCTTGGCCGGTGTGTGGCAAAGGCATCTTGACCTTCTGGGGCTTGGAGATGCGGGACAAATCTTCAGACTGCACACTGTCTTCAGGAGGTGCAGTTGCCAGTGGCTTCGCTCATGAGAGTTTTGGAGCAGAGGCAGGCTTTGAAGCTTTTGGCTGCTTCTTTGGCTTCGGTGCTGCAGGCGCTTCATCTGATTCAGGAACATCTGCAGGCTCATTCACGGCTGTCCCTTGAACCAAGATATGGGTGATGAGACCTTCAAGGTTGTAGAAAGGACCGACGACATTGGGTTCTGCATCACATGTGCCGTCAACCCTTGGAGCAGAAGGACCAGGGTTGAAGTCTAGTCCCAATGTCTTCTTGTTTTTCTTCGCTGAGTTTTGGGCAAACTGGAAGTTGCGCTTGAACAGAATGTCGTCACGACACCATAGTAGTGACGATGGGTGTGCATCAACAGGCTGTGGCCCACGGACCATGCAGGGATAGAAGCCTTGTTCAATGGCTTCATCTCTGGACCTGGGTTGAAGATTCTTGTATAGGATGTCTCCCCACGGTCTCTTGATGGCATTTTTCTCAGCTTATTCCTGGGTTACAAATCGGTATTTGAACCATTGTTCTGCCCAATATCTTCGAATCCATTGGATTCGGGTCTTGCGCTGATTGTAATCCTCTTCAGGATCTGTCTTGTACAGTTCTGAGAGGTCATCTGGCAGATCTCTAGATGTTTCTCCATGACGCTTTCTGCCACCCTTCCTTGCTGATTTCTCTGAAGCCATGAACTTTAAACTGAAAGGCTTCAACACGTTCAAAGGCTTCAAAGATTTTCGCTTGCTGGACAAACAGGAACTTGCTTCGGGAGAATTTATATGATGCTGTAAGAGTTCTGCAAATGAATGCAGACTATGAGAACCAAGGGATTCTCCCACGGACATGTACCTGTGACAGCATTAAGGTGCGAGGGAAGGGGAAGAGGTCATATGCATTCTTAGAAGATTTTGAATATAAATCAGTTTAGAAGACATTGACCTCATCGTGCGAAGACATTCACTCATAGATAAGGAGTTGGTTCCAGATTTGTACGAATCCAGAGATCAGTACAAGTGAGGAATCTAACTACTTTGTGAAGCATAAGTGAATATACTAGGCATGTTATGAGATGCAGTATGAGAGAGATCTAACTTGTGTGAATAGAAACTGCTTGTGGTAGAAAGTGACAAAGCCATAGGATCAACGGTGCCGTAAAAAGGAAGTTTTATTTCACTAAGAACTGCTAGACGGAGTGGAAGATGAGGCCGAGCAGTTTGATCTTCCGTGCCCTAACTTGGAGACGGAGGACACCTATGGCGACGGCGGAGAGGACGATGTTCGCGGTCGGCGTGAAGATGGCGTCGGAGAGGTTGCGGCAGCGAAGCGCTTCGTCGCCGGCGTCGTCGAGGGCTAGCAGTGGCACTAGGGTTCATGCGAGAGTGGAAGAAGAGATAATGACCGCCGTGAAGTGTGTATTTATAGGTACAGGGGCGACACTTCGTTATTACACAGGTGCCCCTGGCGATTCGCATCTGAGGAACACGTGGCCATTATGCAGAATTTTGGGGTTTGTTCCACGTCCCACGCACACCTGGATTGTCGGGTGGTTGTTCCTACTTCTCCGGGTTTCATGTGGAGGAATGAGCATTGAAGGTGGACTTAAGGTTTGTCTTTGTATCTTCTGCTGACAAGGACGCAGAGAAGACATTCAACAGTTTCAATAGAATGCATATGATTTGGAGAGATAGAGTTTGAGATAGATAACATAGAGAGGTTAGGGTCCGATCACATTCACTTAGTTCAAAAGATTCAACAAGAAGACATAGCTATAAGTGAATGTTGTAGAGGACAGAACACTAGTATATATATATAATCAACATAGTGAAGACAATCATGAAGACATGTTGAGATTGAAGCCAAACCAAATGTGAAGACATAGCAAGGTAACGCCATGAGTGAAACACTTCAAAATAGAACATTTGGTGGTGGCGTTACCCACCGTATAGGAAGTATTAGACCCAGACACGGCACACAATTATCGTGGCGCTCCGAAGTCAAATTCCACATTAATGTATTCACACTTAGAATGTATGTCTTCATTGATTGAAGATATACTTTACTTCGTGTGTTGCACATCTAAGTCATCAATATGCATAAGGGTTAGGATGTGTGCCTGATCACAGGACATTTGAGGATTCCAGGATATTTAGCTCACACCGTAACTTGCAGAATCTCTTCTCATCCAAGGGCTTGGTGAAGATATCTGCCAATTGCTCTTCAGTGTTGACGTGTATGATATCAATATCTTCCTTCACAACATGATCTCTAAGAAAGTGATGACGAATTTCAATGTGCTTTGTCTTCGAGTGCTGAACTGGGTTGTTGGCAATCTTGATGGCGCTTTCGTTGTCGCAGTAGAGTGGCACTTGCTTCAGATGAATGCCATAGTCTTTTAGCGTTTGCTTCATCCACAGAAGCTGAGCGCAGCAAGATCCAGCAGCAATGTATTCAGATTCAGCAGTGGAGAGAGATACACAGTTCTGCTTCTTTGAAGACCAACATACAAGTGATCGTCCCAGAAAGTGACATGTGCCTGATGTAGACTTGCGATCAACTTTGTCACCAGCATAATCAGCATCCGAGAATCCAACTAGATCAAACTCTGAGCCCTTTGGATACCATAATCCTAGAGTTGGGGTGTGAGCCAAATATCGAAGAATTCGCTTCACAGCTAAGTGATGCGACTCCTTTGGTGCCGCTTGAAATCGAGCACACATGCAAACACTAAGCATAATATCTGGCCTAGATGCACATAGATAAAGTAAAGAACCAATCATGGAGCGGTATACCTTTTGATCGAACTCTTTACCATTGTCGTCAGGACCCAGATGATGCTTGGCTGGCATTGGCGTCGTGAAGCCTTTGCAGTCTTGCATACCGAACTTCTTCAGGCAATCTTTGAGATACTTCTCTTGAGATATGAAGATGTCGTTGCGTTGCTGTCATATTTGAAGACCGAGAAAGAACTTCAGCTCTCCCATCATAGACATTTGATATTGCTCTTGCATCATATATCCAAACTCTTCACTGTACTTCTGATTGGTGCAGCCGAAGATAATGTCATCCACATATATTTGGCACACAAACAGTTCACCATCATATGTCTTCGTGAAGAGAGTTGGGTCGAGAGAACCAGGTATGAAGCCTTTGCTCTTCAGGAAGTATTTGAGTGTGTCATACCAGGCCCGAGGGGCTTGTTTGAGGCCATACAGTGCCTTGTTGAGCTTGTATACCATGTCAGGATGTTTTGGATCTTCAAAGCCAGGAGGTTGTGCAACATACACTTCTTCTTCAATCTTGTCATTGAGGAAGGTGCTCTTCACATCCATTTGATAAAGAAGTGTGCTGTGATGATTTGCATAGGCCAGCAGTATGCGTATGGCTTCAAGTCTAGCCATAGGAGCAAATGTTTCATCGAAGTCAATGCCTTCCACTTGAGTATATCCTTGAGCAACGAGACGAGCTTTGTTTCTGACAACTTGACCATGCTCATCTTGCTTGTTGCGGTATATCCATTTGGTGCCTATTATGTTGTGCTTCCGAGGATCGGGACGGTTGACCAGTTCCCATACATTATTCAGCTCAAACTGTTGAAGCTCGTCTTGCATAGCTTGAATCCATTCAGGTTCCATGAAGGCTTCTTCAACTTTCTTGGGTTCTGTTATTGAGACGAATGCGAAGTGCCCACAGAAATTTGCTAGCTGAGTTGCCCTTGAATGAGTGAGTGGACCGGGTGCATTGATGCTATCAATTATTCTTTCAATCTGCACTTCATTGGCAACGCGAGGATGTACAGGGCGAAGATTTTGCTCTTGCTGATCATTGTCGTTGTTAGAAGGAATGTCTTCAGGCTGAGCATTGTCTTCATGTTGATCAGGTGCTGAGATGATAAGTTCTTCTTCAGGATGAGCTTCAGAAGGTATAATTTCTCCAGTTCCCATTAGCTTGATTGATTCACTGGATGGAACTTCATCTAGCACATTTGGCAGTTGCTCTCTTTGTGAACCGCTGGTCTCATCGAACGCGCATCCAATGTTTCAACCACTTTGTAATGAAAGAGATTGAAGACTCTGTAGGAGTGCGAATCCTTTCCATATCCAAGCATAAAACCCTCATGTGCTTTTGGTGCAAACTTTGAGGTGTGATGTGGGTCCTTGATCCAGCACCTGGCACCAAATACTCTGAAGTAACTGACATTTGGCTTCTTGCCAGTAAGGAGCTCATAAGATGTCTTGTTCAGAAGCTTGTGAAGATAAACACGATTGATTGTATGGCATGCAGTATCAATGGCTTCAGGCCAGAATTTTCTTGGAGTCTTGTATTCATCTAGCATCGTTCTGGCCATCTTAATGAGTGTTCTGTTCTTGCGTTCGACGACCCCATTTTGCTGTGGCGTGTATGGGGCTGAGAATTCATGTGTGATGCCCAAGGTATCAAGATATGTATCAAGGCCAGTGTTCTTGAATTCAGTGCCATTGTCACTTATGATATGCTTTATCTTGGCGCCATAGTTGTTCATTACTCGATTGGCGAAGCGTCTGAAGACATCCTGCACTTCAGTCTTGTAAAGGATTATGTGCACCCAAGTATATCTAGAATAATCTCAACAATGACAAAGCCATAGAGACAAGCAGTAGTAGTAAGAGTTGAGTAATGAGTGGGACCGAAAAGATCCATGTGAAGCAGTTCGAAGGGTCGAGTAGTGGTCATGATTGTCTTCGAGGGATGTTTGGCCCTCGTCATCTTTCCTGCCTCACAGGCACCGCATAAGTGATCTTTCTTGAACTTGACGCCCTCGATGCCTATGACATGCTTCTTCTTTGCCAAGGTGTGGAGGTTCCTCATGCCAGCATGCCCAAGCCTCCGATGCCAGAGCCAGCATTCTGAAGCTTTTGCTAGAAGACATACGGCAAGCTGTGGTCCTGCTGAGAAATCTACCACGTACAAATCATCTTTTCGATACCCTTCAAATACTAGAGACTTGTCAGATTCCATTAGCACAAGGCAACGATATTTTCCAAATATTACGATCATGCTTAAATCGCAAAGCATTGAGACAGACATTAAGTTGAAGCCAAGGGATTCAACAAGCATGACTTTATCCATGTGTTGATCCCTTGAGATTGCAACTCTACCTAGACCCAATACCTTACTTTTACCAGTGTCAGCAAATGTGATGTGGCTCTTGTCGGATGGACGTAAGGTTGAGTCCATAAGAAGGCTTCTTTTGCCAGTCATGTGATTTGTACACCCACTATCAATAATCCATTCTGAAGACGCTGGTGTCGTACCCTACAGTGCAGTTAGGGGGATAGGCTTCACGAAGAGCATTGTGAAGCAAAAACATTTGACGAACCAGTGGGTTATGAAAGCTTAGATCCAGATTAGGACTAATAGGGAGAGTAGCAAGCGATTCAGGAATGAATTACATAGTAAGACCATTCGGGCATTTGATCTTGCGCCCTACAAGATGTTTAAGGTCCCCAGCAATAGCGTCAGACGATTTTGGTTTTATGCTGGAGACCTTTCCCTGCAAAAGAGAGTTAAGCTTTCTTAGCCACCCACATCTTCAAGGGTGTCTTAGAAGCAATAAGTCTAAGTGCAGCATCTGAGAACTTTGGCTTTGGAGCCCTAGCAAACAGTCTTGCAGACGGACAATAGTACTCATAAGAATAAGCAGAATAGTTCTTGGTCTTATGAACATGGCGGTTTGATGAACCGCTCTCATATTCATATGCCTGAGTATGGTTTCCCTGCAAAACATTTGCGTTAGTGCGACTCAGGTGAGTCCTCTGTCTGTATGAAGCCTTTGGACCGTATGAAGCCTTTGGTCTGAGGTTTGTCTTCTTCACGTGAGGTGTCATGATGACATTCACAGGAAGATTCTCCAGACACCTTTTCGGAACCCAGATCTTCTTCATAGGTGGTCCATTCCTGCAGTTAGTACCAATGTACCTGGCAAACACTTCACAATTCTGATTCTTAAATAGTTTATAGTTTGCATCAAGGGATTCATCAATGATAATGGGGTTAGCACAAGTGAAGCCAGATAGATTGGATGGATCTGCTGAAGGTTCCTTTGTAGCAACCCACGTGGTTTTGGGGTACTGCTCAGGTTTCCAGTAAGAGCCATCAGCATTCATTTTCCTTACGAACCCAACACCCTCTTTCCTCGGGTTTCGGTTCAGAATCTACTTTTTGAGGACATCACATAGTGTCTGATGCCCTTTAAGACTTTTGTACATCCCTGTTTCAAGCAATGTCTTCAACCTAGCATTCTCATCTGCAATAGCAGTGGTATCCTCGGCAGAGGGGTTAGTTACCACATCAACAGTTGAAGATATTGCAACAGTAGTAGCAGTAGAACATTCAGCAACAGAAGTAGCATTATCACGCTCAATGCATTTAAGACATGGTGGTTCAAATCCTTCCTGAGAGGAACTGATCTGTTTGGCGCGAAGTGACTCGTTTTCCTTTTGAAGATCTTCATGAGCCGCTCTCAATTTCTCAAGATCTTGCTTCCTTTGAAGATAATCATAGGAAAGCTTTTTGTGAGCTGTTGAGAGAGTTTCATGACGACTTTCAAGTTCCTCATAATTAACGTGAAGATTTTTTATGTCTTCAATTAAGGATTCAGATCGAGTCATTTCAGCACCTAACAGATCATCGCTTCTGTCTAACAGTTTTTGAATATGTTCCATAGCTTTCTGTTGTTCAGTTGCAATTTTAGCAAGTGATTTGTAGCTGGGTTTTGAACCACAATCAGAGTCATCGTCACTAGATGTTTGATAGTGAGTAGTGCGTGTGTTTACCTTGGCACCGCGTGCCATGAAGCAGTAGGTAGAAGCGGAGTAGTCCTTGTCATTTGCATCGGTGTCGGTGATGAAGTCATTGTCTTCAGTGTTGAAGATGGACTTGGCAACGTATGCTGTAGCCAGACTTGCGACGCCTGAATCGGTCTCCTCCTCAGACTCCACCTCTGCCTCCTCAGAAGCGGACTCCTCCTCTAAATCCATTTCCTTGCCAACAAACGCACGTGCCTTGCCAGATGAGTATTTCTTCTTCTTCTTGTCGTCAGAGTCATATTCCTTGCTCTTCTTCTTCTTTTTGTTCTCATTGTCCCACTGTGGACACTCAGAGATGAAGTGGCCAGGTTTCTTGCACTTGTGACATGTTTTCTTCTTGTAGTCGGGAGCAGAAGCTTCATCATTCCTTGAGCTTGATCGGGAAGACTTTCTGAAACCTTTCTTCTTGGTGAATTTTTGGAACTTCTTCACAAGCATAGCAAGTTCCCTTCCAATGTCTTCAGGATCATCCGAACTGCTGTCAGATTCTTCTTCAGATGAGGAGACAACTTTTGCCTTCAAGGCACGAGTTCGCCCATAGTTTGGACCGTAGATATCTCTTTTCTCAGAAAGCTGAAACTCATGTGTGTTGAGCCTCTCAAGTATGTCAGACGGATCGAGTGTCTTGAAATCAGGACGTTCTTGAATCATCAGGGCTAGGGTGTCAAACGAACTATCAAGTGATCTTAGTAGTGTCTTGATGACTTCATGTTTGGTGATCTCAGTAGCGCCGAGGGCTTGAAGCTCATTTGTGATGTCAGTGAGTCGGTCAAATGTGAGCTGGACATTCTCATTGTCATTTCGCTTGAAGCGGTTGAAGAGGTTGCGAAGGACACTGATTCTCTGATCTCTCTGGGTTGAGACGCCTTCATTGACCTTGGAGAGCCAGTCCCAGACCAGCTTAGATGTTTCCAAAGCACTCACACGGCCATACTGTCCTTTGGTCAGATGACCACAGATGATATTCTTGGCAGTAGAGTCCAGTTGAACGAACTTCTTGACATCAGCAGCAGTGACACCTTCTCCAGCCTTGGGAACGCCGTTCTTGACGACATACCATAGGTCGACGTCAATGGCTTCAAGATGCATGCGCATCTCATTCTTCCAGTACGGATATTCAGTTCCATCGAAGACGGGGCACGCAGCGAAGACTTTAATTATCCCTGCAGTCGACATAGCTAAAACTCTAGGTGGTTAAACCGAATCACACAGAACAAGGGAGCACCTTGCTCTGATACCAATTGCAAGTGCGTTATATCGACTAGGGGGGGTGAATAGGCGATTTTTATGAAAGTCTTCAAAACGTGGAAGTTATGAAGACAAACGATAGAAATAAACCTATTACCCTGTAGCGGAAGGTAGACTACACTAGGCAAGCCTTAGTCAAGTATTCAATAGAGTGAAAGCACAATGACTAATAGCAGCAATGTAGTAAGGATCAGGTAGGAAGATATTGTGAAGCCACACAGAACACGCAGTCACTCAGTGAAGACAAAAGATAGTGCGAACATACAATGACTTCACAAGGAGTAACAGTAAGTAAAGGAAGGGAAGATGAAACCAGTGACTCGCTGAAGACAATGATTTGTTGGACCAGTTCCAGTTGCTGTGACAACTGTACGTCTGGTTAGGGCGGCTAGGTATTTAAACCTTAGGACACTCAGTCCCGGACACCCAGTCCTGAACACGCAGCTCAGGACACCCAGTCCTCACCGTATTCCCCTTGAGCTAAGGTCACACAGACCTCACCCAATCACTCTGGTAAGTCTTCAAGGTAGACTCCCAAACCTTCACAGACTTCGTTCACCGGCAATCCACAATGTCTCTTGGATGCTCAGAACGCGACGCCTAACCGGCTGGAGGATGCACAGTCCTCAAGTGTAATAAGTCTTCAGATCACACAGACAAGAAGACTTAAGTGATGCCTAATTCTCTTTGGCTCTGGGTGGTTAGGGCTTTATCCTCGCAAGGAATTCTCTCTCAAAGTCTTCGAGGTGGGTTGCGCTCAAACGACAAAAGCTGTATTCTGAATCTGAGCAGCCAACCGTTTATGGTTGTAGGGGGTGGGCTATTTATAGCCACTTGGCAACCCGACCTGATTTGTCCGAAATGACCCTGGGTCACTAAGGAACTAACACGTGTTCCAACGGTCAGATTTCAAACTCACACGACAACTTTACTTGGGCTGCAAGCAAAGCTGACTTGTCCGACTCTGGACAAGATTCGCTCTCATAGTCTTCGCTCGAAAACATATGTTTTGGTTAGGCATCACTTCAGTCATTCTGACTGGTTCTCTTGGACCCCACTTAACAGCACGGTGGTTCCTATGACTCAACACAGAAGAAAGAGAACTACGAAAGATCTAAGTCTTCGAGCTCCATAGGCTTCATGTGGTGTCTTCTCTTGTCATAGTCTTCAATGTGAATATCTTCATATACCACCTTTGACTTCAATGTCTTCATACATTTTTAGGGGTCATCTCTGGTAGGAAAACCGAATAAATGAGGGACTTCTACCTGTGATATCCTGCAATTCTCACAAACACATTAGTCCCTCAACTAGGTTTGTCGTCAATACTCCAAAACCAACTAGGGGTGGCACTAGATGCACTTACAGGTATAAACCAGGCCTAAATAATGGCCTTTGTAAGAAGCACCTTCTGTCCAGGTACGGGCATTGTTCTGGCGTGGCCACATGCCAAGACGTCAGCATCCTTTGGTGGAGATGTATCAACAAGAGAAAGTAAAAAATGTTTACGCAGGGTCTTAATCTAAAAAGAATCCTTGGAACGGGTCCCTGCTGCACGTCTGCGTCTGTGTCTCCGTTGTGCCGTATCCTGGACGGGTGTAGCACGATGATCGTCTATAAAAGAGAGGAATTTAGGTGAAAAAGTTGTCGTGCAGAAGGATAGTTTTTTAAAGAAACCATGCATAATTCAAGATGAGAAGAAATTGCCACTTGTATGCGTGCGTTGAGCCCCTTGTATTGACAAATAGGGGTGTGACTGTTTATAGTGGCGCCGGACTCGATTAGTTGTGTCTGAGGTCTTGACGACCTATTGGATGCTTTCGCTGGTCCGGGCGCCTTTAGTGTGCGGCTGCCAAGGCAGCCTCACTCTCTTCGGCGCGCAGAGATCGCTTGATATTTCCGTGCACTGCAATGATGCCACGTGGACCGGGCATCTTGAGTGTGAGGGAGGCGTAGTGTGGTATTGCATTAAAGCGAGCGAACACTTCGCGTCCGAGCAGTGCTTGATAGCCACTTTGAAACGGAGCGATGTGGAAAGTTAGATGCTCGCGACGGAAGTTATCGGGGGAGCCGAATATAACTTGTAGTAGGAGGGAGCCCGTGCAACGAGCCCCTGGGCCTGGCGTTACTCCTTTAAAGGTAGTATTGCTATGGCAAATTTGTGTTGGGTCTAACCCCATCCCGTGGATTGTATCCTGATATATTAGGTTTAGGCTACTGCCACCATCCATCAAGACTCGTGTGAAGTGATATCCGCCAATTACTGGGTCTAATACCAGGGCAGCCCATCCTGTGTGCCGGATACTTGATGAGTAATCACGATGGTCGAAAATGATCGGTTGAGACGACCAGTGGCAGGACCTCGTGGTTACAGGCACTTGGGTATATTTTTCTGGGGGTGCCGCGTTATTTTTTCCCTTGATCACGTGTAATACGTTTACTGTTTTGACTTCTGGTGGAAATTTCGTTTGTTCCCCCGTGTCTTGCTTGGGAGGCTCGTCCTCGTCTTCACTTGGCGTATCATCCCCCTTGAATGTATGTCTTCATTGATTGAAGATATACTTACTTTGTGTGTTGCACATCTAAGTCATCAATATGCATAAGTGTTAGGATGTGTGCCTGATCACAGGACATTTGAGGATTCCAGGATATTTAGCTCACACCGTAACTTGCAAAACCTCTTCTCATCCAAGGGCTTGGTGAAGATATCTGCCAATTGCTCTTCAGTGTTGACGTGTATGATATCAATGTCTTCCTTCACAACATGATCTCTGAGAAAGTGATGACGAATTTCAATGTGCTTTGTCTTCGAGTGCTGAACTGGGTTGTTGGCAATCTTGATGGCGCTTTCGTTGTCGCAGTAAAGTGGCACTTGCTTCAGATGAATGCCATAGTCCTTGAGTGTTTGCTTCATCCACAGAAGCTGAGCGCAGCAAGATCCAGCAGCAATGTATTCAGATTCAGCAGTGGAGAGAGATACACAGTTCTGCTTCTTTGAAGACCAACATACAAGTGATCGTCCCAGAAAGTGACATGTGCCTGATGTAGACTTGCGATCAACTTTGTCACCAGCATAATCAGCATCCGAAAATCCAACCAAATCAAACTCTGAGCCCTTTGGATACCATAATCCTAGAGTTGGGGTGTGAGCCAAATATCGAAGAATTCGCTTCACAGCTAAGTGATGCGACTCCTTTGGTGCCGCTTGAAATCGAGCACACATGCAAACACTAAGCATGATATCTGGCCTAGATGCACATAAATAAAGCAAAGACCCAATCATGGAGCGGTATACCTTTTGATCGAACTCTTTACCATTGTCGTCAGGACCTAGATGATGTTTGGCTGGCATTGGTGTTGTGAAGCCTTTGCAGTCTTGCATACCGAACTTCTTCAGGCAATCTTTGAGATACTTCTCTTGAGATATGAAGATGCCATTGCGCTGTTGTCGTATTTGAAGACCAAGGAAGAACTTCAGCTCCCCCATCATGGACATCTGATATTGCTCTTGCATCATATATCCAAACTCTTCACTGTACTTCTGATTGGTGCAGCCGAAGATAATGTCATCCACATATATTTGGCACACAAACAGTTCACCATCGTATGTCTTCGTGAAAAGAGTGGGATCCAGGGAACCAGGTATGAAGCCTTTGCTCTTCAGAAAGTACTTGAGTGTATCATACCAGGCCCTAGGGGCTTGTTTGAGGCCATACAGTGCCTTGTTGAGCTTGTATACCATATCAGGATGTTTTGGATTTTCAAAGCCAGGTGGTTGTGCAACATACACTTCTTCTTCAATCTTGCCATTGAGAAAGGCACTTTTCACATCCATTTGATATAGAAGTATGTTATGATGATTTGCATAGGCCAGCAGTATGCGTATGGCTTCAAGCCTAGCCACAGGAGCAAATGTTTCATCGAAGTCAATGCCTTCCACTTGAGTATATCCTTGAGCAACGAGACGAGCTTTGTTTCTGACAACTTGACCATGCTCATCTTGCTTGTTGCGGTATATCCATTTGGTGCCTATTATATTGTGCTTCCGTGGATCAGGACGCTTAACCAGTTCCCATACATTATTCAGCTCAAACTGTTGAAGCTCTTCTTGCATAGCTTGAATCCATTCAGGTTCCATGAAGGCTTCTTCAACTTTCTTGGGTTCTGATATTGAACGAATGCGAAGTGCCCACAGAAATTTGCTAGCTGAGTTGCCCTTTGAACGATTGAGTGGACCAGGTGCATGATGCTGTCAATTATTCTGTCAATCTGCACTTCAATTTGCAACACGAGGGATGTATAGGGCGAAGACTTTGCTCTTGCTGATCTGCGTTGTTGTTAGAGAGGAATGTCTTCACTGATGCATTGTCTTCAATGTTGATCAGGTGCTGAAGATGATAAGTTCTCTTCAGGATGAGCTTCAAGATGGTATAATCTCTCCAGTTCCCATAAGCTTTATTGACTCACTGGCTGGAACTTCATCTAGCACATTTGGTAGTTGCTCTCTTTGTGAAGCATTTGTCTCATCAAACCGCACATCCACTGTTTCAACCACTTTGTAATGGAAGAAGATTGAAGACTCTGTAGGAGTGTGAATCCTTTCCATATCCAAGCATAAAGCCCTCATGTGCTTTTGGTGCAAACTTTGAGGTGTGGTGTGGGTCCTTGATCCAGCACCTTGCGCCAAATACTCTGAAGTAACTGACATTTGGCTTCTTGCCAGTTAGGAGTTCATAAGATGTCTTGTTCAAAAGCTTGTGAAGATAAACACGATTGATTGTATGGCATGCGGTATCAATGGCTTCAGTCCAGAATTTTTCTTGGAGTCTTGTATTCTCTAGCATTGTTCTGGCCATTTCAATGAGTGTTCCTGTTCTTGCGTTCGACGACGCCATTCTGCTGTGGCGTGTACGGAGCTGAGAATTCTGTGTGATGCCCAAGGTATCAAGATATGTATCAAGGCCAGTGTTCTTGAATTCAGTGCCATTGTCACTTCTGATGTGCTTTATCTTGGCGCCAAAATTGTTCATAGCTCGATTGGCGAAGCGTCTGAAGACATCCTGCACTTCAGTCTTGTAAAGGATTATGTGTACCCAAGTATATCTAGAGTAATCATCAACAATGACGAAGCCATAGAAGGCAAGCAGAAGTAGTAAAAGTTGAGTAGTGAGTGGGACCGAAAAGATCCATGTGGAGCAGTTCGAAGGGTTGTAGTAGTCATGAATTGTCTTCGAAGGATGTTTTGCCCTTGTCATCTTCCACTGCTTCACAGGCACCACAAATAAGTGATCTTTCTTGAACTTGACGCCCTCGATGCCTATGACATGCTTCTTCTTCGCAAGGGTGTGGAGGTTCCTCATGCCAGCATGCCCAAGCCTCCGATGCCAAAGCCAGCATTCTGAAGCTTTTGCAAGTAGGCATACCGCAAGTTATGGTCCTGCTGAGAAATCTACCACGTATAAATCACCTTTCCGATACCCTTCAAACACTAGAGATTTGTCAGATTCCATTAGCACCAGGCAGCGATATTTTCCAAACATTACAATCATATTCAGATTGCAAAGCATTGAGACAGACATTAAGTTGAAGCCAAAGGGATTCAACAAGCATCGACTTTATCCATGTGTTGATCCCTTTGAGATTGCAACTCTACCTAGACCCAATACCTTACTTTCCCCAGTGTCAGCAAATGTGATGTGGCTCTTGTCGGATGGAACGCAAGTTGAAATTGCACGAGATATAGAAAAGTGAGGACTCCCACTTATATCTGCTCCAGTGATAGAACCACACCGAGTAAGCATATTCTAGAGACCATCAGACCACCACGTCTAATCAATTACACTTTACTCCTGAAAGACTCAGAAGAATCGCTAGATAGAACCAGTCCGGACACTCTAGAAGCCTTCACGTAGATTCACGAGTTCAAGGAGGGGTATTCAACCTGGCGCGTCACACGAAGAGCCGATAACTTACGGAGAGCAAGCATAACACTATGAGACAGAAACCACGTGGGTTAATCATTGCAAACAAACAATACAGATTCCCAGAGTAGATCAATTTAGTGAGGAGAGTAGCGCCGATGCACACTGATATAAGCAGCGAACTAGTTGATCAACAGATCATTACGGACTAGACCATTCCGACTCGCGAGTCTTCCGCATTAATTATCTTGCGCCCCATACCAAGATTTAGGTCCCCAGCAATAGCATCAGAAGATTTTGTTTTTGCTGCGAGACCTTTCCCCTGCAAAAGAGAGTTAAGCTTTCTTAACCACCCACATCTTCAAGGGTGGCTTAGAAGCAATAAGTCTAAGTGCAGCATCTGAGAATTTTGGCTTTGAAGCCTTAGCAAACAGTCTAGCAGGTGGACAATAATACTCATAGGAATAAGCAGAATAATTTTTGGTCATATGAACATGACGGTTCGAAGAACCGCTCTCATATTCATATGCCTGAGTATGGTTTCCCTGCAAAACATTTGCGTTAGTGTGACTCAGGTGAGTCCTCTGTTTGTATGAAGCCTTTGGACCATATGAAGCCTTTGGTCTGAGGTTTGTCTTCTTTAAGTGAGGTGTCATGAAGACATTCACAGGAAGATTTTCCAGACACTTTTTCGGAACCCAGATCTTCTTCATAGGCGGTCCATTCCTGCAGTTAGTACCAATGTACCTGGCAAACACTTCACCATTCTGATTCTTAAACAGTTTATAGTTTGCATCAAAGGATTCATCAATGATAATGGGGTTAGCACAAGTGAAGCCAGATAAGTTGGATGGATCTGCTGAAAGTTCCTTTGCAGCAACCCATGTGGTTTTGGGGTACTGCTCAGGTTTCCAGTAAGAGCCATCTGCATTTATTTTCCTCACAAACCCAACACCCTCTTTCCTAGGGTTTTGGTTCAGAATCTGCTTCTTGAGGACATCACATAATGTCTGATGTCCTTTAAGACTTTTGTACATCCCTGTTTCAAGCAATGTCTTCAACCTAGCATTCTCATCAGCAATAGCAGTGGTATCCTCAGCAGAGGGGTTAGTTACCACATCAACAGTTGAAGATATTGCAACAGCAGTAGCAGTGGAACATTCAGCAACAGAATTAGCATTATCACGCTCAATGCATTTAAGACATGGTGGTTCAAATCCTTCCTGAGCGGGACTGATCTGTTCGGAGCGAAGTGACTCGTTTTCCTTTTGAAGATCTTCATGAGCCACCCTCAATTTCTCAAGTTCTTGCTTCCTTTGAAGATAATCATAGGAAAGCTTTTCATGAGTTGTTGAGAGAGTATCATGACGATCTTCAAGTTCCTGATACTTAACGTGAAGGTTTTTTATGTCTTCAATTAAGGATTCAGATCGAGTCATTTCAGCACCCAACAGATCATCGCTTCTGTCTAACAGTTTTTGAATATGTTCCATAGCTTTCTGTTGTTCAGTTGCAATTTTAGCAAGTGTTTTGTAGCTAGGTTTTGAATCACAGTCAGAGTCATCGTCACTAGATGTTTGATAGCGAGTAGTGCGTGTGTTTACCTTGGCACCGCGTGCCATGAAGCAGTAGGTAGGAGTGGAGTCGTTCTTGTCATTTGCGTCGTGTCGGTGATGCAGTCATTGTCTTCAGTGTTGAAGATGGACTTGGCGACGTATGCTGTAGCCAGACTCGCAATGCCAGAATCAGACTCCTCCTCAGACTCCACCTCTGCCTCCTCAGATGCGGACTCCTCCTCTGAATCCATCTCCTTTCCAACAAACGCACGTGCCTTGCCAGATGAGCTCTTCTTGTGTGATGAAGACTTTGATGAAGACTTGGAAGAAGACTTTGAGTATTTCTTCTTCTTCTTGTCGTCAGAATCATATTCCTTGCTCTTCTTCTTCCTTCTGTTCTCATTGTCCCACTGTGGACACTCAGAGATGAAGTGTCCAGTTTTCTTGCACTTGTGACATGTTTTCTTCTTGTAGTCATGAGCAGAAGCTTCATCATTCCTTGAGCTTGATCGTGAAGATTTTCTGAAGCCTTTCTTCTTGGTGAATTTTTGGAACTTCTTCACTAGCATTGCAAGTTCTCTTCCAATGTCTTCAGGATCATCAGAACTGCAGTCAGATTCTTCTTCAGATGAGGAGACAGCTTTTGCCTTCAAGGCGCGAGTTCGCCCATAGTTTGGACCGTAGATATCTCTTTTCTCAGAAAGCTGAAACTCATGTGTGTTGAGCCTCTCAAGTATGTCAGACGGATCGAGTGTCTTGAAATCAGGACGTTCTTGAATCATCAGGGCCAGGATGTCAAACGAACTATCAAGTGATCTCAGCAGCGTCTTGACGATTTCATGTTTGGTGATCTCAGTGGCGCCGAGGGCTTGAAGCTCATTTGTGATGTCAGTGAGTCGGTCAAATGTGTGCTGGACATTCTCATTGTCATTTCGCTTGAAGCGGTTGAAGAGGTTGCGAAGAACACTGATTCTTTGATCTCTCTGGGTTGAGACGCCTTCATTGACCTTGGAGAGCCAGTCCCAGACCAGCTTGGATGTCTTCAAGGCACTCACACGGCCATACTGTCCTTTTGTCAGATGACCACAGATGATATTTTTGGCAGTAGAGTCCAGTTGAGTGAACTTCTTGACATCAGCAGCAGTGACACCTTCTCCAGCCTTGGGAACGCCGTTCTCGACGACATACCATAGGTCGACGTCAATGGCTTCAAGATGCATTCGCATCTTATTCTTCCAGTAGGGATATTCAGTTCCATCGAAGACGGGGCATGCAGCGGAGACTTTGATTATCCCTGCAGTCGACATAGCTAAAACTCCAGGTGGTTAAACCGAATCACACAGAACAAGGGAGCACCTTGCTCTGATACCAATTGAAAGTGCGTTATATCGACTAGAGGGGGGGTGAATAGGCGATTTTTATGAAAGTCTTCAAAACGTGAGAGTTTATAGACAAACAGCGAAGATCATGCCTATTACTATGCAGCGGAAGTTAGATTACACTATGCCAGCCATGGTCATATTCAATAGAGTGAAGACAATGACAAACAAGCTTCAGTGTAATAAGGATCAGGTAGGAAGAAGTTATGAAGCCAAACAGTTCATACATTCACGTTGTGAAGACTAAAGATAAAGCAAGCATGCAATGGCTTCACAATGTGTGACAGTAAGAAGAGGAAGTGAAGATGAAACCAGTGACTCGTTGAAGACAATGATATGTTGGACCAGTTCCAGTTGCTGTGACAACTGTACGTCTGGTTGGAGCGGCTAGGTATTTAAACCTTAGGACACACAGTCCCGGACACCCAGTCCTGAACACACAGTTCAGGACACCAAGTCCTCACCGTATTCTCCTTGAGCTAAGGTCACTTAGTCCTCGCCCAATCACTCTGGTAAGTCTTCAAGGTAGACTCCCAAACCTTCACAGACTTCGTTCACTGGCAATCCACAATGTCTCTTGGATGCTCTGAACGCGACGCCTAACCGTCTGGAGGATTCACAGTCCTCAAGTGTAATAAGTCTTCAGATCACACAGACAAGAAGACTTAAGTGATGCCCAATTTACTCTGGCTCTGGGTGGTTAGGGCTTTTCTCCTCACTAGGAATTTTCTCTCAAAGGCTTCGAGGTGGGTTGCTCTCAAACGACAAAAGCCGTGCACTGAAATCTGAGCAGCCAACCGTTTATGGTTGTGGGGGTGGGCTATTTATAGCCACTTGGCAACCCGACCTGATTTGTCCGAAATGACCCTGGGTCACTAAGGAACTGACACGTGTCTCAACGGTCAGATTTCGAACTCTCATGGCAACTTTACTTGGGCTACAAGCAAAGCTGACTTGTCCGGCTCTGGACAAGATTCGCTCTCATTGTCTTCACTCGAAGACATAGGTTTTTGATTTAGGCATCACTTCAGTCATTCTGACTGGTTCTCCTGGACCCCACTTAACAGTACGGTGGTTCCTATGACTCAACACAAAATAAAAAGAACTACGAAAGATCTAAGTCTTCGAGCTCCATAGGCTTCATAACGTGTCTTCTTTTGTCATAGTCTTCAATGTGAATATCTTCATATACCACCTTTGTCTTCAATGTCTTCATACATTTTTAGGGGTCATCTCTGGTAGTAAAACCGAATCAATGAGGGACTTCTACCTGTGTTTTCCTGCAATTCTCACAAACACATTAGTCCCTCAACTAGGTTTGTCGTCAATACTCCAAAACCAACTAGGGGTGGCACTAGATGCACTTACAACATATGTTTGAAATCATGAACATTTTCGGAATTGACAAACATTTTTTTATGAAACCATGACTATTTTTGAAATTTGAAGAACATGTTTTAAATCCCAAAAGCTATATTTTTGTGAACAATTTTTGTTTAATTGTGAACATTTCATTAGATCGATGAACATTTTTTTGAGTCATTTATTTTGTTTTAAATTGTGAATATTTTTTTGAAACTTGAGCATTTTGAGAATTGCTGAACATTTTTTGAATCAACGAACATTTTATTAGTCAAAAAACATTTTTTGCATTGATGAACATTGTTTTGAATTGAGAAACTTGTTTTGAATCCATGAACATTGTTTGAATTTGATAAAAAATTTGAATTGATGAACATTTTTTGAGTCAATGAACACTTCTCATAAATCGGTGAATTTCTTTTGAGTCTATAAATTGTTTTTGATCTGAAAAACGTTTTTTAATTTTGTGAAAATTATTTAATCAACGAACATTTTTAAAATTCTTGAACATTTTTTAATATACGAGAATATTTTTCAAAATCATTAATAGTTTTCTGAGTCCACAAACATTTTATGAATTCAGGATTTTTTTTATGCAATTCATATATGTATATTGAAATTTTGAAGTTTTTTGAAATCCTGATTTTTTAAAGAAGAAAATAGAAATAGAAAAAAACAAAAAGGAAAAACAATAGGGGGGAATCCTGGCCGCTGGCCCAATAGGGCGCACGGGAGGGGAGGACGTGCGCGCTGGCTCGTTCGTCAGCATGTCACACGCGGTATAGGAGGTCTCGTTGTATGAAGAAGTTTCTCATCCCAATTAATGATAGGTCGTCCTGATCAGTCCCTAGAGCAGCGGCCCAGAGACATCGAGGCCTGCATGACGGGGAGGATACATGTGAAAAAACTAGGGTGCATGATGCGACGACTAGTTGATCCGAGGCGTCATTTGCGAGATCCGAGGGTCAATTATCTCAATCAGTTGTTAGTTCATAACTGGCTCCGTTTTATTTATTTATTTAATAACAACAACATGATAGAAGTGGTGGAGCTACAACCAAGTAAAACTGGGCCATGGCCCACCCAGATGATCCAATGTAGCTCTCAAAAATACCAAAATTACTAATTGAGTAGCCCTTGCAAATGTCACTCCTACCTCCTCTCGTAATGAACAAGTTTCGAGTTTCGTGCTTTTTTATAGTTTCATTTTCTCAAAACGTTGCATCCCTTGAACCATGTGTTTGAAACATAAATAGTTTTATGTGTTGCGTTTCTCGCATCAAAATCTTGGAAACTAGATCCCATGTAAATAGGGGAACAAAAAAACCAAACACTGGACAAAAAACCAGAAGCACGATAGATTTTTCGCTTTTCAAGAAGCACAGTAGTGCTTCACATCGTGAAGCACAACTGTGTTTTTCACACTTTCAGGAAGCACAACTATACTTCACATGGAAGGATAGCTGTGCTTTTCACTTTCGAAAAGCACAGTTGTGCTTCACGTGGAAGGACAACTCCGGTTTTCACTTTCAGGAAGCATAGTCGTGCTCCGTGAAGCCCAACTGGGATCAAAGAAGACTCAAATAATATTCATGGATATAGATCTGATCATAAACTTAAAGTTCATTGGATCCCAACAAACACACCACAAAAAGAGTTAAATCAAATAGATCACCAAGAGACCACTGTATTGAGAATCAAGAGAGAGAGAGAGAGAGAGGAAGCCATCTAGCTATTGCCTACGGACCCTTAGCTCTATCGTGGACTACTAACGCATCATCGGAGAGGCACCAATGAGGATGATGAACCACTCCATGATGGTGTTAGATTGGATCTCGTGGTTCTGGAACTTTGCGGCGACTGGAATTGTATTTCGTCAACTCCCCTAGAGTTTCTGGAATATTTGGGAATTTATAGGGCGAAGAGGCGGTGCAGGGGGCTACATGGGGGGCACAACCCCTGGGCGCGCCTGGGCTCCTAGGCGCACCCTGTTGGGTTGTGCTCCCCACGGGCCTCCCCTCTGGCACTTTCTTGGCCCATGCGGTGTCTTCTGGTCCAGAAAAAGACTCTAAATAGTTTCGTTGCGTCTGGACTCCGTTTGATACTGATATTCTGCGAAGTAAAAAACAAGCAAAAAACAACAACTGGCATTGGACACTATGTCAATAGGTTAGTGATACGTCTCCAACGTATCTATAATTTTTGATTGCTCTATGCTATATTATCTACTGTTTTACTGTTTTGAACATTATTGGGCTTTATTATCCACTTTTATATTATTTTTGGGACTATCCTATTAAACGGAGGCCCATCCCAGAATTGTTGTTTTTTGCCTGTTTTAGGGTTTCGGAGAAAAGGAATATCAAACGGAGTCCAAACGGAATGAAACCTTCAGGAACGTGATTTTCTCATCAGATAAGACTCAGGAGACTTGGACCCTACGTCAAGAAATAACGGAGGCCACGAGGTAGGGGGGCCCCCCCCCCCCAGGCGCCCCCCCAGGCGCGCCCTCCACCCTCGTGGGGGCCCTGTTGCTCCACCGACGTACTTCTTCCTCCTATATATATATATCCACGTACCCCCAAACGATCAGAACAGGAGCCAAAACCCTAATTCCACCGCCGTAAGTTTCTGTATCCATGAGATCCCATCTTGGGGCCTGTTCCGGAGCTCCGCCGGAGGGGGCATCGATCACGGAGGGCTTCTACATCAACACCATAGCCTCTCCGATGAAGTGTGAGTAGTTTACTTTAGACCTACGGGTCCATAGTTAGTAGCTAGATGGCTTCTTATCTCTTTTTGGATCTCAATACGATGTTCTCCCCCTCTCTTGTGGAGATCTATTCGATGTAATCTTATTTTTGCGGTGTGTTTGTTGAGACCGATGAATTGTGGGTTTATGATCAAGTCTATCTATGAATAATATTTGAATCTTCTCTGAATTCTTTTATGTATGATTGGTTATCTTTGCAAGTCTCTTCGAATTATCAGTTTGGTTTGGCCTACTAGATTGATCTTTCTTGCAATGGGAGAAGTGCTTAGCTTTGGGTTCAATTTTGCGGTGTCCTTTCTCGGTGACAGTAAGGGCAGCAAGGCACGTATTGTATTGTTGCCATCGAGGATAACAAGATGGGGTTTTCTTCATATTGCATGAGTCTATCCCTCTACATCATGTCATCTTGCTTAAGGCGTTACTCTGTTTTTAACTTAATACTCTAGATGCATGCTGGATAGCGGTCGGTGAGTGGAGTAATAGTAGTAGATGCAGGCAGGAGTCGGTCTACTTGTCTCAGGCGTGATGCCTATATACATGATCATACCTAGATATTCTCATAACTATGCTCAATTCTGTCAATTGCTCAACAGTAATTTGTTCACCCACCGTAGAATACTTATGCTCTCGAGAGAAGCCACTAGTGAAACCTATGGCCCCCGGGTCTATCTTTATCATATCAATCTCCTACTACTTAGTTATTTACTTTGCTATTTACTTTGCCTTTATTTTACTTTGCATCTTTATCTTAAAAATACCAAAAATATTATCTTATCATATCTATCAGATCTCACTCTCGTAAGTGGCCCTATAGGGATTGACAATCCCTATTTGCGTTGGTTGCGATGATTTATTTGTTTTGTGCAGGTACGAGGGACTCGCGCGTAGCCTCCTACTGGATTGATACCTTGGTTCTCAAAAACTGAGGGAAATACTTACGCTACTTTGCTGCATTATCCGTTCCTCTTCGGGGAAAACCAACGCAGTGCTAAAAGAGGTAGCAAGAAGGATTTCTGGCGCCGATGCCGGGGAGGTCTACACAAAAATCAACATACCAAGTACCCATCACATACCCTTATCTCCCGCATTACATTATTTGCCATTTGCCTCTCGTTTTCCTCTCCCCCCAATTCACCCTTGCCATTTTATTCGCCCTCTCTCTCTCTATCCTCCCTCTCTATTTGCCCCTTTTACCCGCTTGCTTTTTGTTTGCTTGTGTGTTAGTTTTCTTGTTTGTCGCGATGGCTCAAGATAATACTAAATTGTGTGACTTCACCAATACCAACAACAATGATTTTATTAGCACTCCGATTGCTCTTCTTACCGATGTTGAATCTTGTGAAATTAATACTGCTTTGCTGAATCTTGTCATGAAAGATCCGTTCTCCGGCCTTCCTAGTGAAGATGTCGCTACCCATCTAAATAGCTTCGTTGATTTGTGTGACATGCAAAAGAAGAAACATGTGGATAATGATATTGTTAAATTGAAGCTATTTCCTTTTTCGCTTAGAGATCGTGCTAAAGCTTGGTTTTTGTCTTTGCCTAAAAATAGTATTGATTCATGGAACAAGTGCAAAGATGCTTTTATCTCTAAGTATTTTCCTCCCGCTAAGATCATCTCTCTTAGAAACAATATTATGACTTTAAGCAACTTGATCATGAACATGTTGCACAAGCTTGGGAGAGAATGAAATTAATGATACGTAATTGCCCTACTCATGGTTTAAACTTGTGGATGATTATACAAAAATTTTATGTCGGATTGAATTTTGCTTCTAGAAATCTTTTAGATTCGGCCGCGGGAGGCACTTTTATGGAAATCACTTTAGGAGAAGCTACAAAACTCCTAGATAATATTATGGTTAATTATTCTCAATGGCATACTGAAAGATCTACTAATAAAAAGGTGCATGCGATAGAAGAAATTAATGTTTTGAGTGGAAAGATGGATGAACTTATGAAATTATTTGCTAATAAGAGTGTTTCTTCTGATCCTAATGATATGCCCTTTTCTACTTTGATTGAGAATAATAATGAATCTATGGATGTGAATTTTGTTGGTAGGAACAATTTTGGTAACAACGCGTATAGAGGAAATTTCAATCCTAGGCCTTATCCTAGTAATCCCTCTAATAATTATGGTAATTCCTACAACAATTCTTATGGGAATTATAATAAGATGCCCTCTGATTTTGATTCTAATATTAAAGAATTTATTACTTCGCAAAAGAATTTTAATGCTATGATTGAAGAAAAATTGCTTAAGATTGATGATTTGGCTAGGAACGTTGATAGAATTGCTCTTGATGTTGATTCTTTGAAACTTAGATCTATTTCACTTAAGCATGATATCAATGAGTCTATAAAATCCATGAGAATTTTCATTGACGAGTGCAAAGAAAGAACTGCTAGGATGCATGCTAAGAAAGATGCCTTTATAAAAGCGTGTTCTTCTAGTTCCTATGAAAATAATGATGAAGATCTAAAAGTTATTGATGTGTCCCCTATTAAATCTTTGTTTTGCAATATGAATCTTGATAATTATGGGACTGAATATGATCCACCTTTACCTAGAAGGCGTTCCAAGAATTCTGAATCTTTTGATCTTGATGCTAAATTTGATAAAAGTGGGATTGAAGAAATTAAAACCCTAGATGTTGCTAAACCCACTATTATGAATTTCAAGGAATTTAACTATGAAAATTGCTCTTTGATTGATTGTATTTCCTTGTTGCAATCCGTGCTAAATTCTCCTCATGCTTATAGTCAAAATAAAGCGTTTACTAAACATATCGTTGATGGCTTGATGCAATCTTATGAAGAAAAACTTGAATTGGAAGTTTCTATCCCTAGAAAACTGTATGATGAGTGGGAACTAACTATTAAAATTAAAATTAAAGATCATGAATGCTATGCTTTATGTGATTTGGGTGCTAGTGTTTCCACGATTCCAAAGACTTTGTGTGATTTGTTAGGTTTCCGTGATTTTGATGATTGCTCTCTAAACTTGCACCTTGCGGATTCCAATATTAAGAAACCTATGGGAAGAATTAATGATGTTCTTATTGTTGAAAATAGGAATTATGTGCCTGTAGATTTTATTGTTCTTGATATAGATTGCAATCCTTCATGTCCTATTATTCTTGGTAGACCTTTCCTTAGAACGATTGGTGCAATTATTGATATGAAGGAAGGAAATATTAGATTCCAATTACCGTTAAGGAAAGGCATGGAACACTTTCCTAGAAAGAAAATTAAATTTCCTTATGAATCTATTATAAGAGCCACTTATGGATTGCCTACCAAAGATGGCAATACCTAGATCTATTCTTGCTTGTTATGCCTAGCTAGGGGCGTTAAACGATAGCGCTTGTTGGGAGGCAACCCAATTTTATTTTTATTCCTTGCTTTTTGCTCCTGCTTAGTAATAAATAAATTATTTAGCCTCTTTTTTGGTTGTGTTTTTTGTGTTTAATTAGTGTTTGTGCCAAGTAGAACCGTTGGGAAGACTTGGGGAAAGTCTTGTTGAACTTGCTGTAAAAACAGAAACTTTAGCGCTCACGAGAACTGCTGTCATTTTTATTTGGAAAGTGCTATTTAGTTAATTCTTTTTTCAGATGATTAATAGATAAATTCCTCACGTCCAGAAATTTATTTTAGAATTTTTGGTGTTCCATATCGTGCGCTAGCTACAGATTACTACAGACTATTCTGTTTTTGACAGATTCTGTTTTGCGTGTGTTGTTTGCTTATTTTGATGAATCTATGGCTAGTAAAATAGTTTATGAACCATAGAGAAATTGGAATACAGTAGGTATAACACGCATATAAATAAAGAATGAGTTCATTACATTACCTTGAAGTGGTCTCTTGTTTTCTTTCGCTAACGGAGCTCACGAGTTTTCTACTTTAAGTTTTGTGTTGTGAAGTTTTCAAGTTTTGGGTAAAGATTTGATGGATTATGGAACAAAGATGGCAAGAGCCTAAGCTTGGGGATGCCCATGGCACCCCCAAGATAATATAAGGACACCTAAAAGCCAAAGCTTGGGGATGCCCCGAAAGGCATCCCCTCTTTCGTCTACTTCTATCGGTAACTTTACTTGGAGCTATATTTTTATTTACCACATGATATGTGTTTTACTTGGAGCGTCTTGTATGATTTAAGTCTTTGATTGTTAGTTTACCACAATCATCATTGCTGTACACACCTTTTTAGAGAGCCATACATGATTTGTAATTTGTTAGAATACTCTATGTGCTTCGTTTATATCTTTTGAGTTATATAATTTTGCCCTAGTGCTTCACTTATATCTTTTAGAGCACGGTGGTGGATTTGTGTTATAGAAACTATTGATCTCTCATGCTACACTTAGATTATTTTGAGAGTCTTAATAGCATGGTAATTTGCTTAAAATCCTAATATGCTTGGTATGCAAGATTAATAATAAAACTTTCTTATGAGTGTGTTGAATACTAAGAGAAGTTTGATGCTTGATGATTGTTTTGAGACATGGAGGTAATAATATCAAAGTCGTGCTAGTTGAGTAGTTGTGAAATTGAAAAATACTTGTGTTGAAGTTTGCAAGTCCCGTAGCATGCACGTATGGTAAACGTTATGCAACAAATTTGAAACATGAGGTGTTATTTGATTGTCTTCCTTATGAGTGGCGGTCGGGGACGAGCGATGGTCTTTTCCTACCAATCGATCCCCCTAGGAGCATGCGCGTAGTACCGAGGTTTTTGATGACTTGTAGATTTTTGCAATACGTATGTGAGTTCTTTATGACTAATGTTGAGTCCATGGATTATACGCACTCTCACCCTTCCATCCTTGCTAGCCTCTTCGGTACCGTGCATTGCTCTTTCTCACATTGAGAGTTGGCGCAAACTTCGCCGGTGCATCCAAACCCCGTGATATGATACGCTCTTTCACATATAAACCTCCTTATATCTTCCTCAAAACAGCCACCATACCTACCTATTATTGCATTTTCATAGCCATTCCGAGATATATTGCCATGCAACTTTCCATCATTCCGTTCATCATGACACATTCATCATTGTCATATTGCTTAGCACGATCATGTAGTTGACATAGTATTTGTGGCAAAGCCACCGTTCATAATTCTTTCATACATGTCACTCTTGGTTCATTGCATATCCCGGTACACCGCCGGAGGCATTCATATAGAGTCATCTTTGTTCTAGTATCGAGTTGTAATCATTGAGTTGTAAATAAATAGAAGTGTGATGATCATCATTTTCTAGAGAATTGTCCCAAGTGAGGAATATAAAAAAAGAGGAAAGGCAAGAGAAGGCCAAAAAAAGAGAAAAGGCCCAAAAAATGAGAGAAAAAGAGAGAAGGGACAATGTTACTATCCTTTGCCACATTTGTGCTTCAAAGTAGCACCATGATCTTCATAGTAGAGAGTCTCTCATGTCATCACTTTCATATACTAGTGGGAATTTTTCATTATAGAACTTGGCTTGTATATTCCAACAATGGGCCTCCTCAAGTGCCCTAGGTCTTCGTGAGCAAGCAAGTTGGATGCACACCCACTAGTTTCTTTTGTTGAGCTTTCATGCATTTATAGCTCTAGTGCATCCGTTGCATGGCAATCCCTACTCCTTGCATTAACATCAATCGGTGGACATCTCCATAGCCCATTTATTAGCCTCGTTGATGTGAGACTTTCTCCTTTTTTTGTCTTCTCCACATAACCCCCCTCATTATATTCTATTCCATCTATAGTGCTATGTCCATGGTTCGCGCTCATATATTGCGTGAAAGTTTATAGGTTAGAGATTACTGAAGTATGAAACAATTGCTTGGCTTGTCATCGGGGTTGTGCATGATGATAGCATTCTTGTGTGACGAAAATGAAACATGACTAAACCATATGATTTTGTAGGGATGAACTTTCTTTGGCCATGTTATTTTGAGAAGACATAATTGCTTAGTTAGTATGCTTGAAGTATTATCATTTTTATGTCAATATGAACTTTTGTCTTGAATCTTTCGGATCTGAATATTCATACCACAATTAAGAAGAATTACGTTAAAATTATGCCAAGTAGCACTCCGCATCAAAAATTCTGTTTTCATCATTTACCTACTCGAGGATGAGCAGGAATTAAGCTTGGGGATGCTTCATACGTCTTCAACGTATCTATAATTTTTGATTGCTCCATGCTATATTATCTACTGTTTTGGACATTATTGGGCTTTATTATCCACTTTTATATTATTTTTGGGACTAACCTATTAACCGGAGGCCCAGACCAAAATTGTTGTTTTTGCCTGTTTTAGGGTTTTGAAGAAAAGGAATATCAAACGGAGTCCAAACAAAATGAAACCTTCGGGAACGTGATTTTCTCATCAGATAAGACTCAGGAGACTTGGACCCTACGTCAAGAAACGTAACAGGAGCCCACGAGGTAGGGGGCGCGCCTACCCCCCCCCCCCAGGCGCGCCCTCCACCCTCGTGGGGGCCCTGTTGCTCCACCGACGTACTTCTTCCTCCTATATATATCCACGTACCCCCAAACGATCAGAACAGGAGCCAAAACCCTAATTCCACCGCTTCTGTATCCACGAGATCCCATCTTGGGGCCTGTTCCGGAGCTCCGCCGGAGGGGGCATCGATCACGGAGGGCTTCTACATCAACACCATAGCCTCTCCGATGAAGTGTGAGTAGTTTACTTTAGACCTACGGGTCCATAGTTAGTAGCTAGATGGCTTCTTCTCTCTTTTTGGATCTCAATACATTGTTCTCCCCCTCTCTTGTGGAGACCTATACGATGTAATCTTCTTTTTGCGGTGTGTTTGTTGAGACCGATAAATTGTGGGTTTATGATCAAGTCTATCTATGAATAATATTTGAATCTTCTCTGAATTCTTTTATGTATGATTGGTTATATTTGCAAGTCTCTTCAAATTATCAGTTTGGTTTGGCCTACTAGATTGATCTTTCTTGCAATGGGAGAAGTGCTTAGCTTTGGGTTCAATCTTGCGGTGTCCTTTCCCGGTGACAGTAAGGGCAGCAAGGCACGTATTGTATTGTTGCCATCGAGGATAACAAGATGGGGTTTTCTTCATATTGCATGAGTCTATCCCTCTACATCATGTCATCTTGCTTAAGGCGTTACTCTATTTTTAACTTAATACTCTAGATGCATGCTGGATAGCGGTCGGTGAGTGGAGTAATAGTAGTAGATGCAGGCAGGAGTCGGTCTACTTGTCTCGGACGTGATGCCTATATACATGATCATACCTAGACATTCCCATAACTATGCTCAATTCTGTCAATTGCTCAACAGTAATTTGCTCACCCACCGTAGAATACTTATGCTCTCGAGAGAAGTCACTAGTGAAACCAATGGCCCCCGGGTCTATCTTTATCATATCAATCTCCTACTACTTAGTTATTTACTTTGCTATTTACTTTGCATCTTTATCATAAAAATACCAAAAATATTATCTTATCATATCTATCAGATCTCACTCTCGTAAGTGTCCCTATAGGGATTGATAACCCCTATTTGCGTTGGTTGCGAGGATTTATTTGTTTTGTGCAGGTACGAGGGACTCGCGCGTAGCCTCCTACTGGATTGGTACCTTGGTTCTCAAAAACTGAGGGAAATACTTACGCTACTTTGCTGCATCATCCCTTCCTCTTCGGGGAAAACCAACGCAGTGTTAAAAGAGGTAGCAGTTAGTCCTAAAAAATGATATAAAGTTGCTATAAAATGAATATAAAATATCCAAAAATGATGATATAACAGCTTGGAACAATAAAAAATTATAGATTCGTTGGAGACGTATCAGTGGCTCTCCCAAGGGAACATATTCATTCCCTCGGAAAACCGCTACCAGCGAACGCCACCACTACCCCCTCTCCATGCTATCATATAGAAATTGCCATGCTATGGCAATGCTATCTGCCGAAAATTGCCATGTTGTGATGGGTGTAAGGATTGCAATGTTGCATCATAGAAGAAAGTTTGTGCTACCTATCAGTAATTGGCATGCTATCAGAAAAGATTACCATGGTACAGTGAAAATGGAGATTTGCCATGCTACAAGATAGAGATTTGTCATGCTACAATATAAAGAATTGCCATGTTACAAGATAGAATTTGCCATGGTACAATATAGAGAATTGTCATGCTACAAGATAGAGATTTGTTATGTTGCAGCTAGAGAATTGCCATGGTGTAGTGTGAAAAGTTGTCATGTCATGTTTTCAAAAGAAAATTAATTTGCCATGGTATAACACATATAGTTGCCATGTGTGAAAAGTCTAAATACACAATAATTGTCATGCTAAAGCTATTGGCAATGCGCAAAACGTAAAAATGCATAATTTTCCATGCTATACCTGACATGGTTGCCATGTGCAAAAAGACTAAAAACCTGAATTTGCAATGCTCTAGATAATCACTTGTGGAAGATTAGAAAAGTAAAAAAACACAGAAAAATCAAACCGTTCGCTGGGGAGGGAGGGTGCGGTGTAGCAAACCATCCATTCGTTCCCTAGAGAGGGTGGTGGGAACAATCACTTTGAGATTTGCGTGTAGGATCCGACGTACCAGAGGGCGTTCATTCAGAAACGACTTAGAACTGATGTCTTCTATAGCATTTGGGGTTTATAGTACAAGCTGATAATGGTAGCAGGAGAAGATATACATGGACTGCGCTTCCAAAAGTGTCCTTCTGCTCCGGGGTGCAAATGCACCCGGGATGAACAGTAAAATGAAAAATATTTAAAAAGTTCAAAAAAAATTGTGATAAACATTATTGAATGTTTCACCTTCGGGTGAAGTTTCATGATGAAGTGGCATTCATGAAAGTTGGGCAGGAAAAAAAATTCAGTTGTCAAAAGTAGCATTTTCAGAGTAGTTTTTTTGAAGAGATCACTAGAAAAACAAAATCAGCTGTCCAAAATGCTATAAAAATAGCATTTTCAGAGTTTTTTTGCATAGATCACTAAAAAAACATAATCGGTTGTCCAAAATGCTATCAAAATCAGCTGTCCATGGTACTTTGCATGCAGTTGAAACATTTAACAATTTGCGCCACATTTTATTTTTCAGAATTTCTGATTTTACTTTCCATGGTAGTACATTCTACTATTCATCCAGGTGCATAGCAGAAACACCACGTCCCCTGCACTTCAAGGAGCACCAGGCAGACAATCTGTAATAAGCGTGAGCTGCTCTGTTATCAGTGGATTCTAAACCCTGACCACCTTGTGTGATCCCTCCTTCGTTTTGCTACGCACAGTGCAGCAACCGTGGTGCACCGTATCGAGTCTTCTCTCCCCGGCGATCAGCTAATAGCCGGTGATAGCTCGAGATCAGCATCAGCGTGTAGCAGGGAAGCAGGAACCATCCATGGGGACGGAGGAGTAAAATCGATCACCTCCTCATGTAAATTCTGCGCGATAAATGGGACGCAGCCACGAGACAGAATTCAGATCACCTACACATCAGCAGTGCAGAGAGCCAGAGAGAGATATTGGCAGGGGAGGGAGGGAGGGTGGTCGGCAGAGGTAACTGCGCCCTGTGTCTCTCCCCATGTTGGCAACCGTAGCGCCACTGCGCCACAGAGCGTAGCTAGGTACTCAGCTACGACGAGCAGGAGGCGAGGCTGCTGTAGTGCTGTGCACGGCGGTGTCGCGTCGTCACCCGGACCCGACCTGCCAAAGCTCGCCGACGCCGGTCGTCCAATCCCTGGTCAAAGCTGCCGCAGCTCTCGCTCGCTTTGTGTCCGTGTTTGGACCCCCATGCGCGCCGATCCCGAGGCACGGCAAGGAAACAACGGCCTCCCCGTCCGTCCCCATGCTCTGTCCTGATCGACTGACCGTCTCCTCTTTTTCTTCTTTGGCTGGCTCCCGTCTTTCTTTCTCCCCTGCCCCATCTGCTTCTCCTGCCGCCTTGCCTTCGCCTTTAATTTCGTCTGGATCTTGGCCTCTCTCGGCTTTACCCGTTCAAAATCAAAAGCGTACACAAAACGCTTTACCGTTCGTCAAAATCAAATCTACGATTTACCGTCTTAGAGCATCTACAGCCGGATCCCAAATATGTCAAATATAGCTCTCAAACGCCTGTGGACGTGCCTCGGAGTGTCCGCTGGCATTGATCAAGCACACCTCAAATTTCACTAATTACATCTGGGCGTCTCATATTAGATTCTTAAATCCATACAAAGACATGCAAACGAAATAAACCTACATACTACGTCGATTACCTAACTACTCATCGTCGGAGATGTCGACGATCTCCGTGCCCAGCTCCGGCAGCATTGGCGGTAGCTGCAGCTCTGGCTCCTCCGGCTGCTCCGTTCCAGCCTCCTCCGCCTCAATCTCCGCGTCGAGTTCGGCGAAAAGCACTCGGACGCCGCCTGCTTCTACCGGAGGAACGCTCGGTTCGTCTTCACATAGGCCTCATTCTAGATGGACTTCAGGATGGCCTGCTGCTCCGCCATCTCGTCGGACTGGGGACGATGAACTCCGCCTCCGCCTGCTCCATGTTGAAGCCCGGCAACTGCTGCTCCACCTCCTCCACCTCCATCAGAGCCAGCTCCTCCTTCTACTCTTTCCCTGGCTGCTCCTCCTCCTTCGGCTCCGGGGAATCTGGAGGCCCCCCGACACGCGCGGCGTGTCTCGCACGGATCTCCTGCTGGATCTCGTCGCGACGCTCCGACGTGAGCATTGCGTACTAGGTGATCTTCCTCCGGACCATGACGGAGCGTCGGAACCGGAAAGGGAGGAAGTGGATGGGCTCAGACTGGCGGCGCGGAAAGGGGGGTGGATGGACTAGGGTTGCGGGACTCCGACCGGGTTAAATAGGTCGATTTGCTCTCGGACGGCGAAGCAGAGCGGCGCCACGCGGAATTCAAACCGCGGCGACGGAGGAGGCGTCCGTCGGACCACCTGGTTTTCAGGGGAGTCCGCGTGGGACACCTTTGTCAGTCCTACATGGCGGGCGTGTCCGGGCGCCCCCATATCCACCTCATATTTGGGCTGGATATGAGGGATGCCGGTCAACCCGGGCGTTTAAGGCTAGTGTGAAGGGTCCGTTTGGGTCAGAAAATCATGACCAGTCAGTGATCGGGCGGCCCGCCCGAGCGTATGAGACGGGTTTGAGGTGCCCGGCTGTAGATGCTCTTACTAGTATGTCCCATAGACTTCTGTAAACAAAAACGTAATTTACCCTCCGGTTCTGCGGAATTGCACAGTGGCACACGAGTGTGGCGCACTCATCTGCCAAGTCCTACCGTTCGCTCATTTTGCCTCGCGATTCACGCATTAGTTCAATCCAGCACAAGAGCACAGTAAAAAATAAAATGCCTCAAAAAAATAAGTTTCAACGATGAAACCTATGGTTTTTGCATCTAAGACTGCCAAGTTTCAACCAATTCAGAGATATAATTTCGAGCAATTTTTTTGTTGGTCTTAGACACAAAATAATTGATTTTTTATCGGTTGCTCGTATTAAGTGTCAACATTGAAACTTAACATGTTTTTTAATAACTCATCAAAATATATTCAAAATGAATCTTGTTTGAAAATGATGGCCATGAGAAACATGAATATGAAAACAAAACTTAATTCAAATTTTCATTTAAAATATATAAAACTTTGAAAATCGAAAGCCAAAATAAAAAGCGAGCACCAAAGACATACGTGCTCCCGCACTTGTGTGCCACAAATCATCTCCCTTCCGGCCACTTTTCACCTCAAACTATTCTAAAGCCCGTTCGCCCATCCATGCTACCGAAACTCCAGGGAGAATCTATTCAATGATTCAGGTGTAGGCAGCGCCGGAATCATCGTTTGGAATTTCCGATGCGAGGTAGCTGATGGGGGGATGGTGCGTCGACAAGGAATACTAGGGGGAGATATTGTTCTTCGGAGGTGACCGACAGCGGTCGGGACACGACAAGGTTTTTCTGGTTTGGACAGACTCTTTTGCCTTGTAGTTGTGTTTTCGTTGGTAGTTGTCTTTAGACTAACCCGGTGTGATGTTCGTGCTACGCTCATTGTTCACAGCGAGTGATAGTCATATTATACTACAATTATCTTCTTTTATAAAACTATGATACACAATTTTACTACTCATAGAAAATAAATTCTGACGTGAGGCACTATGTCGTAGTGTTCAGGAAGCAGAGAAGGTTGTGTGCTCTCAGAGCACATCTGGTTCGTTCGTGGGAGATCTATATGCTAGTGATTATGGATCCATGCCCACCTACGCAGACCCTCAAACCATCTGTAACCGTTCGGACTGAGCGATCCAAACTTAGTTTGCTATCCAACATGATACCCCATCGATCGATGTGTTCATGGCAGTGAGCGTCGCTTCAAAGTGCTAGCGTGCATTCATGCCACAATAGAGTGAGACATGACCTTTCATTGGAGCCGACATTGAAGCGGCGCGTTAGCCGAGAGCGCCGCCAGCGCCGCATCCCAGTCGCCGTGCCTGTTCAATGTCAGAGAGACGTGATTGGATGAAGCGGGACGGCTATCTACCACATTCACATCGACAGCACGTCCGTCTGTCTGGCAGCATTAAATAGGCACGACGGCTGAGAAACTCACTCAGGCGCCCACATTCAAACACCCGCCACTTGGCCTAGCCAGTGCTCGCAATTTATGCCTGCCCATGCCCGGCGCCTGCGCAGCTCCTCGTCGTGTGCCGCTGTGTTTGCGGAACCGTCGACACCGGGATCCGCTCCGGATCGAGGTGCCATTAGTGCGGTAGCGTCACGTGGAGGTAAGGCACCGGCTGCCTGAATTCCCAGTGCCACCGCGCTTGGTGCACCGGGATGTGCAGACGCTGCCGACCCGAGTGGGCACGCGCCAATGGCGAAGGAGGAGCACAGGAGGATGAGGGCGCCGGGGGTGCCCTTGCCCTTGCCGCTGCCGGAGCTACTGCTGAAGAGCCCCATGACTAGGGTTTGGGTTGTCGCCAGCGAGGAAGCACGAAGGGGGTGGTGGGGGCAGATGTGGATGCCCCCACCCCCTCCGCACGCGTGGGTTAAAAAACGACGCTTCCACTAGCTGACTAGTGGGCTCGGTGTCGATGGTCGTCATAAATTAGACGGCCAGTGGTAGTTGGACGACCGCCAAATGAAACCGCGGTGGACGCATTTCAGACGCAATTTTGGACTAAAAATGGGTCCGCGCGGACGTGAAGTAGACGGTTTTTAGGAATGGGTCAGCACGTTGGACCGGTATTTTTATCCACGGCGACCCAAACGAATATAAACGAACGAAATAGGTCGACCCGTTGAAGTTGCTCTTACAACTTTTTAATAATGGTTGTCTCTCGAACTAAGACATGTTTGGCGGCCACACGTTGTCAAACTCTCATAAGTGTGGAAAAAACGTCTTACTCCGTTTACAGTGAGTACTACACGGCGTCCACCATATTGAGCCATCCGCTGCCACCGTACTCTGTTTCGTGACCTCTGAACTCTTGCTGAGTTGCGAGGATAGCTACCGTGAAATGAGCTTTTTAGAGCTCCGTTACAAAAGATCCTTCAATCAGGCCGGTACAGTTAGGTAAAGCAGCTGCTTGTCCATGTGCGTACGTATTTTAAGGAAGATATGCTTTATCGTTGGTTTCTGGTTGAATCATTTCACTAGCACTGAGAAAGATGCTTAGGTTCCAAAGTAGTTTTCGGCCATATGTCCATCCACCGGGAGAACAGAGTACTACTGACTCAATTCGATCCAACAAAAGATAAAGTGCACTCACGATTAAAGCCATGATGGAGCCCTCCCCGGAAAGAAATTTTGTCATGATGGAGTACGTCCTTTTATTTTGCAGGGGCATGTCTACATTTGTTAGGTTGCTTATATGGAATTATCGATATACGCCTGTAGTTTTCTCATCAATATATACCTTTTCCCAACGGAAGCGAAACCCCGCAGCCAGCGTCTAAATAACAACCCCCCCCCCCCCCCCCCCCCCCCCCCCCCCCCCCCCCCCCTCCCCCCTCTCTTCTCCATCTGCGATTGCTTCGGCACAATGATTCTCGTCTCTCCATCGTTGTGTACTAAGTTTTGGTTAGCTTTTCATGTCGCGGTGTTATCGTTCCAACGTGATGGTGGTGTTGTCTCAAATTAAAGTCATGTGGCCCCAGTCCATGGCACTTTTGTCTGTGTTGTTAAGGTGCTTGGGGTATTTAGAACCCTACTTTTTTCATGGATAACGGGTTGTTCGTTGTGTCGGTGTAGCTAAATAGGCCCGTTGGTGGTAAACATTGTCTTATATATGTCCTTCTTCTGAGACTCCGTGAGCAAGGTCGATACCTCGAGATATACATGCATGTGTGTCTATATCAAGGCATTGCTCGTTGCCATTGATAATCTCCATTATACACGACAATCTGCTATTACGGCGGTTCGATGTTTTGCTCCTTCACTGGCTTCTATAGATACCATAACAGTTGGAAGTTCTCGATATTGTCCATTCCCGACAAGAGCTATAGTAACACAATGATTCTCGATATTGTCCATTCCATGTTGTTTAGGCCTGATGTGTGAGCACATTGTTTTTAAATGTGATTGAATAAAGTTGACTACAGTGATCGTTTAAAAAAAGGTGGTTGAAACCCTCCACCGCCTCTGCATCCAAGGATGCACACAATCATTTTTATTAAATTATTCAACAAAGTGACAAAATATATACATGGATCAACCCAAAACCGCCTTTCTAGTGACATCTGCCGCTACACTTACAAGGGAGCTGAGAACACCAACCGATTTAGCAGATGATTGAAAAAGGGTAACTCTTACCATACTGAAAAAGAACATCACCATGCTTAAACAATCTTAAGTAAACTTTTTCTCAGCAGTTTGCTCTTAATAAACAATCTTAGGTAAACCTTTTCTCACCTGTTGGCTCTAACCTTTCTCGAAAGAGCAGCTAGGCAGTAATCTGAAAACAAAATTACAATACCTTCAAGCTTACGCTCCATTTCAGCCTCATCATCCACTGAAATTAATCCCACACCAAACCAATCACCGAGGCTCATAAATCTTCGCTGCCTTGTCATATTCCCTTCTTCTGAGACTCCTTGAGCAAGGTCGACACCCTAGTCGAAAGATATAGACATGGATGTGTGTCATGTCTATATCAAGGCGTCGACCCCGTTGATATGCTCATTGTGATCGCTAATCTCCATTGTATGCAACAATCTTCGATTACGGTGGTTCAATGAGATTTGCTTCTAGATGCCATAATGGTTGAAATTTCTCGATTCCATGTAGTTTAGGCCTGATGCGTGAACACATTGTTTTTGGAAAAATATGGTTGAATAAAAGAATGTGACCACATGGATCATGTGACGTAGATGATTGAAAAACAGTAACTTCTATCATAAACAAAAAGACCCCCACCATGCTTAAACAATTTTAAGTAAACTTTTTCTCACCTGTTTGCTCTTAAACAATCTTAAGCAGTAAACTTTTTCTCACCTGTTTGCTCTAACCTTTCTCCAAAGACCAGACAACATCTAACCTCAAAAATAAAATCACAACACCTTGAAGCTTACACTACATTATTCCACCCTCATCAGCCACTCAAATTAAACCCCACAGCAAACCAATCACCCACTCCGAGGCCAATAAACCTCCCCTGCCATGCCACTCTCACCGCTCTCCACTCTGCTTTTTTTTTCTTAATGGCTGCCAATAGGCCTGATGCTTGAATACATTATTTTTGGAAAAAGAATGGCCGAATAAAGAATTAGACGATAGGGGTCATGTGACGTAGATGTTTGAAACAGTAACTTTTACATATCATAATGAAACAGAAGTCCACCTTACCTAGACAATCACAAGTAAACTTTTTCTCACCTATTTGCTCCAACCTTTCTCGAGAGAGCAGACAACTTGTACTAGCAAAAATAAAATGGGAGAGGATTCTCGTCTCACGGTCATTGTTTACTAAGAGCATCTACGGGCGGACTTCTCAAATCCATTTCATACGTTTGGGCGGGCCGTCGGGTGACCGATCATGTTTTTTTGACCCAGACGGATGCCTCAAACGGGCCTCGAATGTGTGGACTGACCGGCACCTCCCATATTCAACCCAAATATGAGGTGAATATAGAGGCGCCCGGGCACGCCCGTCATGTCAGACCCGACCCATGCTGGCCCACCCGACCCCATTTATTTGTTCCCATCCGCTCTCCGAAGCAAACCCTAACCACTCCACTCCCCTCCTTCACCCGAGCTCATCTTCGGTGGTTTCTGGCTTCTCCGCCATGGCAGGCAGCGGATCGGACTCCGACCAGTCCGGATCCGTCGACTGGGGTGTCATCCCGTGTGGGTTGGAGGAGGCAATGGCAGTCCGCATTGCACTCCGCCGCTCTCGGGAGGACAGCGCCCGACCGACGGACGAATCTGTCCGCCGCGACGCCATAGCGTCGGCTCTCCAGGCACCCGGGTCCTCTGGTGCTGGATCCTCGCGGTCCGGCCCGGAACACCTCTCCTTCCCCATCACCGGTCGGGCAGAATATGAATCCCACCAGGAACGGGTGGCCCGCCCTGCGAAGGAGAGGATAAGGGCTGCCAAGGCCCGTATCGCGGCGGAAATGGCGGTGGCAGAGGCGGCTGATGCGGCAGCGCGAGCGGCCCCAGAGGAGGAAATCATCTGCGTCTGCATTGTGAAGAAACGGCATCGGAGGAACACGCGCGCCCTCGTCCGAGAGCAGAATCGGGCGGTCTATGCCATGGCCGGACTGCCGCCGAAAGAGGAGAAGCAGGACATCGACGACGAGCAGATCTGGCTCGATCCGTACTGTGTCTTCGACCGGTACTTCCACGAGAAGGACGGCAGGGGCACCGGGAAGGGCAAGGGAAACCGTGGATGAACTCCACCATAGCCAAACATGCCAAATTTTGGCAATCCGATGACATGTTTAGTGTAGTGTGATGGAGTAGCCGGATGATGCATGTGCGTCGACGTAGTTGCATGAGTTTGTACAGATTTGAGATATGGTAATTGAGGTGTCCGGATGTGGATTACATTATTTAAGGGGTGCCCGGTCAGTGCTCGCGGACGCGTCCGGGCGTTTGAGGGATCAGATTTGTTAAGTCCAACTATAGATGCTCTAAATTTATGTTATGGCCTCATCGTTCCGGCGTGATGGTGGTGTTGTCTCAAATTAAAGTCATGTGGCCCCAATCCAGTCTTGGTGGCACTTTGTTTGTGATGTTAGAGCATCTACAACCCCTCCTTTGCCGGAGCTGGCAAAACTTGTTGTAATAAACAGTTGAGAAATTGTCGTATTAAGACCCCATAAGATCAGAACAGCAATCGCCGAAGATGAAGAGTAGCACAATGATTTGAAAATTTTGAGGCATAGCATCTGGCATGTAATCTCCATGTTATTTATGCTTCATGCCTGAACACAATATTTTTGGAAAAATATGCTTGAATAAAAGAATTTGACCACAGGGATCACGTGACGTAGATGATTGAAAAACAGTAACTTCTATCATAAAGAAAAAGACCTCCACCATACTTAAACAATCTTAAGTAGTAAACTTTTTCTCACCTGTTCGCTCTTAATCAATCCTAAGTAAACTTTTTTCTCACCTGTTTGCTCTAACCTTTCTCCAAAGACCAGACAACATCTAACCTCAAAAATAAAATCACAACACCTTGAAGCTTACACTACATTATTTCAGCCTCATCAGCCACTCAAATTAAACCCCACAGCAAACCAATCGCCCACTCCGAGGCCAGTAAACCTCCCCTGCCATGTCACTCTCACTGCTCTCGACTCTGCTTTTTTTCTTAACGGCTGCCACTCTCTTCATCTCTTCTGAGCCGTCCATCATCTCACCTGCCGTCGATTTCTCCTGCCTGCCACGGCCTGCGTCCCTGTCCACCATTTCCTCGCAAGAAAACAAGCCCGGGATCAGAGCTCCGGTCCATGCCAAGAACAAGAAGCTCTCTCTCCTTCCTCCTCCCTCTCTCTCCCTCTTCTGCTTTTGGCGGGGGCTCTGCTCCGCTCACTGCTCACCACCCCACCCAGTACAAAACCACCACCGCTAGTTAGCTTCAGAGACAAAGCAGTAGACCACTACTGACTGGATACAACACTCTCTGCCTCCGTAGCTAGTGAAGCAGAGCTTGCTTGCTCCGAGCTCGAGGTCGCCATGAGAGCCATCGCGGCGGCGAAGGGCCCGCACGGGAACGACCCGATGTCGTCCTCCAGGAGGCACTTCAGGTGGCCGGTTCTTGGCAAGAGCGGCAGCCGTGGCGCCGGCGCGGCCAGCGGGGACGAGGGGTATGTGAGGGGCTCGGAGGCCGAGGAGGAGGAGGAGGAGGACGAGCGCGCCATGGCCTTCTCGTCCGCCTGCCCCTCCTTCCACTCCGAGGACTTCGTGTCCCCTCCCAAGAAGCCGGTGACGGGGACCGCCGCGCCAGCGCAGGAGAAGCAGCAGCAGAGGAGGAAGGTCCGGACGGCGGTGGCGCGGCTGCGGTCGGCGCTGTCGGCGGCCGTGTCGGGGCGGCGGCGGCAGGTGGGGCTCGGCGCGCGGCTCACCGGCACGCTCTACGGCCACCGGCGCGGCCACGTGCACCTGGCGTTCCAGACGGACCCGCGCGCGTGCCCGGCGCTGCTGCTGGAGCTGGCCGCGCCCACGGGGGCCCTGGTGCGCGAGATGGCGTCCGGCCTGGTGCGCATCGCCCTCGAGTGCGAGCGCGCCAAGGCCGCCACCGGGGGCGGCGACGGGGGCGGGAGGAAGCTGGTGGAGGAGACGGTGTGGCGCGCGTACGTGAACGGGAAGAGCTGCGGGTACGCGGTGCGGCGCGAGTGCGGGGCCGCGGACTGGCGCGTGCTCCGCGCGCTGGAGCCGGTGTCGATGGGCGCCGGGGTGATCCCCGCGGCGAGCTGCGGCGGCGGGGAGGGCGACGTGATGTACATGCGCGCCCGGTTCGAGCGGGTGGTGGGGTCCCGCGACTCGGAGGCCTTCTACATGATGAACCCCGACAGCAGCAGCTCCGGCTCCGGCATCAATGGCGGGCCCGAGCTCAGCGTCTACCTCCTCAGAGTCTGATCGGCCGGCACGGCAGGTGGATGGTCGTCGGTCAACTAGCGTTTCTTTCGGTTTTGTGCATTCGGTTGGTGGAAACGGGTTAGGCTTCAGGGGGCGTTTACGCTCGTTGGAAGCGTAAACGGGGGTGGGAACCAAATACTACGTTCTGTTGTTTAGCAAGCAGGGGAGTCATTTGCTAGTGTTGGGTGTAATGATTCTGTAGATTGAGACGAATAGTTTGGATGGACTCCGGACAACTGAACTGGAGTGGTAGTAGCTCTACCAGTAGTACCACGCATGTTGCGATCATCAATAAAATAGTATTATCATTCGGGTATCTTGTAGTTTTGTCCTTCATTTTGTATCTTTGGGCCTCTTTGATTCAAATATTTTATTAGGAACTCCGAATTTCTTATATGCTTCATAAAATTTCTATGGTTTTTCCTTGATGCAATCAAAATCAAAATTCAATAAGATTCAAATGGACATGACATTCAAACCCTTCAAATGGATTCAAGGGCGTTTTCGGGATGCTGGTCCTTTAGGACACGTGCATGAACACTTCTTGGCTGGTTTATTGACAAGGTCAAACCGACTTCGATAGAGGGGCGGCGCATCGGCTGTTTGGTGATCCATTGTCTTCATGTAAAAAAATTATCATAACTGTGAACCCTCGAGAGGTCAAATTTGTCTATTATGATTGTAAATGCCCTTGTTCATATACCATCGGCCGGCTGTCAGAGGTGCAGAATGTGAAAACACGTCACGTTGTGGACTGATAGACAGGTACTTACGTCCATGCAAAAAAAAAGGACAGGTACGTACGTACTGGTAGGAACAAGTTTTCTCCACCCTTCTCAAAAGACTCAAATTTTACCACTTTGTGGTGGGCCGCCCTCGCTCTAGCATTCAGCCTTTTCCTTTACTCTCTTTTGCCGCCCCGTTTGTTTACTGTGCGTCCTGTCCATTCGATTACCAATCACCTGCTCATGCATCGCTCAGAAACAAAAACAAAAAAACTGCTCCAAATCATTTGAAAAAAAACAAGGTTAGAAACCCATTTGCAAAAATAGCCAAAACAAAACACACACACACAATACGAATATCGGGAGACGGGGAGACCGGGAGAGTGAACCTCTTCGTTCGCTTTCATGAAAACCGCTCCAGTGAGGCGATCGAAGGCGATCTTCTGCCTTCCCTCTTCCTCTCCGTCTGTCGCTCCAGCGACGGGAGCGGACGCGGACCCTGGCAGTTAGAGCATCTCCAGCCGTTCGACCTCCCAGAACGTTAAAAAAGAACGGTCTAGGGACGCACCGGCGCTAGTTCGGCCCCCGGGGGCGACCTAGCTCCTAGTCACGCCCCCAGGCGCCGGCCCTAGGACGCGAAAAATTCAAACTTGGTCGTTCCCGCTCACAAAAGGCGTCACAAGTCGGGCGATCGCAAGCCACAGTTCGGCGTACAAAAAATAGAGCGGCAGAAGTTCGCGTGCGCATCACTCGGCGGGCTCTGCCCCAGGCGTCGGCGGAGTTGGCGTGCGCGGGCTTGGCGGTGTCGGAGCAGCCTCTGCGCTGGGCGGCGTCGGCGCGGCTTTGGTGGTGCTGGGCGTCGTCACGCGGGCTTGGCGTCGGCGTCGGCGTGTGCGTTGGCGTCGGCGTCGGCGGCCTTGTCGAGGGAAGCTGGTTCAGGATGAGGCCTTGACCGCCTCGTCGGTGCTCTGGAGCATGTCTGCCCCGCCCAGCAGGAAAGCCAGGTCGGTGTTTCTCTTCTTCGCGGCGACGTTCGTCCGAAGCAGATCGAGCTTGACGGCGCTGCTCGACATCAACGCCGACCACTGCGCCTCGGTCTTCTCTTCACGAAGGACGGCCCGGGCCTGCGCGTCGGTGAGGCAGTGCTCGATGGACTCCTGCACTCGAGCGGTGACCGCGTCGGCGTATTTCCCCTTCTTGGTAACTTTGTTGCCGTCCGGCCGCCCTTCCGATGCGCCAGGGGTCGGCGCGTCCGGCTTGTAGGTCTCCTTGGCCTTGTCGAGGGTGTGCCGGACTTCCGCCCACTTCTCGCACTTGTCAATGTGCTTGTAGACGTGGAGGTACTTGAATTCAGCGTCGCTGTTGCTCCACCGGTACAGGGTGAACATGCGCAGCAACTGCGCGGAGGGACAAACAGTTGGCGCGGGTACACGGCGAAGAGAGGCGGGAGGCCGGCGTGGCATACCTGATCCTCGACGCTGGTGCCGCTCTTCGGGCGAGCCGCGACCTCCTCGACGACCCCATGCCATTTGTTGCACGCCCCCTGGATACGCCCCCAATGGTTCGCCATCGCCTTGGAGCTGCGCTGCATGTAGACGCCTTTGAAGTAGGGGTCGACGAGTTTGCGCTCGTCGAACTCGGCCTTGATGCGGTCCCAGTAGGGGTCGACGCTCTGCTTCGTGCCGGTCGTCGGGTCGAGGCAGACGACTTTACATGCTTCGGCGAGGCATTCCTTCTCCTTGGATGCCCACTTGATGCGCGGCTCGCCTGTCCTGACCCAGGTGCGAGTAGGGCAGCGGGCCACGGCGTAGCGCGGGCGTCGGGGATGAAGCGTAGGCGGGCGGCGAGTAGTTGTATGGAGGGTACTGCACGCCGACGAAGGCGGGTGAGGGCGTGCGCTGGACCGCGTATCCATGGGGGAAGGTGACGTTTGGGTTGAACCCACCGTGCGCGTCACCGTCGGCGTAGCCCGGCGAGGGCGATGCCCATGGTTGCGGAGAGTCGACGCCTTGCTGACCCCAGGGCGCGTACTGGGCGTGGCTTCCGGGTGGATTCATCATCCCCGCGTGAGCCGCCTCAGCTTTGATTTGGTCCGCCGAGGCAGTCGCAGCCGTGCGCGCCGCGTTGTCGCGGGCCTTCTTCGCGATGGCCCTATTCCGCCGGTCGGCGGTGACAGCCTCCCGCCGCTGAACTTCCGCCCTTCACTCGGCGTTTGTCATGCCCGGTGGCTTGGTCGGCGGCGCCCTCGGCTTTCTCTACTTCGGCTGGGCGACGGAGGCGGTCGCGGTTGCCGCCGCGCGGGGGGCAACGTACTTCTTCGGTGGCATGGCGGCCGGCTGGGAGGGAGGCGAGCGGGAGGGAGTTTGGCGGGAGGAGGGAAGAGTACGGGAGGGAAGTGGGGAAAACGCGGGAAGAAACGGCGGGAACAGGCGCTCGCCTCACCGACAAGGCAGACCCACGCGCCCTTTTCGCTTGAGCCGGCGCCCCAGGCGCCCTCCAGGAAGCCGGGTTCGGCCTGAATCCGCCGGCACCAGTTTCGCCCCGAGCCGGCGAAAAACGGGCTTTTGGGGCGTGACTGGGCCGTTTTTTCGACGCCGGCGCGGCAAAATCGCTTGGGGAGGGCGTGTTGGGGGCGCGGCTGGAGATGCTCTTATTGTTCGGTAGGAAGATAGGTTAGGCATAGTTTTCTGTTAGAGATGTTGCATCAATGGTGGAGACGGCGCCATGTCGGAATAATCTGCTTCTGCTAATTACTCCATATATGTGACGTTCTAATGGATGGCACCGAGGAGCCGGTGGCTCGGTCTTCTTACCGGTCTTTCAAATCTGATGAGATTTGTGTCCGATAGTTGACGCACAACACTCTCTCAGATGCATTGGCATTGTCTGTTATGGTTGTGTTTGGTGTCTTGCAGTGAGGTGTGTGGATGGCGACAAACAGCAGCGTTCCTCTTCTTCGACCGCGTCGGATGAAGTTGACGGTGCTCCGGTGATGAAGAACCCCGGCTGACGTGCCACAAAGTCACTTGCGGCGGTCCGGTTCATTGGCTTGAAAATCATCCTTGTATGCAAAGGTGCCTCTTCAGATTTGGGTATGACGGTAACTCATCTCTTTCTTCAGTGTTGCCTCGGCGACTACAGAATACGATGGTGGACGGAGTTTTGGCATGGCACAAAATTCTGTTGAAGTGAAAATTCTAGTTTTTACTTCTTGTGGAGTCTTTGTTGCAAGACATTCTCATGTGGTGACATTATGTATGTCCCATGTGATCACATTGTGCACACTGTACAAGAATAACGGGACACGCGATCAAAGCTAGGCACCAATGCTTGAGAAACCATGGATCAAGAAACAAAGGCAAAGCATGGAGTACGTCGGTCCTTGAATGGCATGGCATGTGGAGTGGTGGAAGCTGCCGGGGCGAGAGCGGGCTGGTGGTTGCGGGTGACACAAAGACGACACGGGCCGTGGTCCCTGCGCCGAGGGGCACTCGACATGGATGCATGCCTAGCCTAGCCTCTATCCCTACGTACTAGTGCCTATCGCTACTGCCTAGTCGCATTTTGTTGGCCATCCCGAGGCAGCACAGCACTGCGCTGCTGCATGGCAGAAGCCGCCCATCACTCGCCCGGTACCGTCGCACATCGCCCGCACAGTGCATGGCTGCACCTGCAGAATTCCGGGATCCCTATGCGCTAGCCGGCGACAGTGCCAACGGATCCACGCAGCCCAGCAGCAGCAGCAGCAGCAGCAGCAGAAGATAGAAAACGATACGTACAAAGGGATAAAAAAGCAATCAACGGAGGCTCACTCATACTACCATCTGCTTGCTTTGCACGCAGGGACCTCAGCAGGATCGATCCATCCATCCGTCTGAAGTTTTTATGCCGCCGGCCGGTGTGTGTCGCTCGCCGTCACCGGTCACTGGATCGTGTGATCTGGGACGGTGGGATCCCATCATTACGGCCATCATCACAGCCGACTCACGGCGCTGTTGCGCTTTGCGAGATTGGGAGTGAGGTGCCACCAAAGTGGTAGTACTTGTGATGATGCCATGATGGCGAGGATGATCGATGAGAAGGGTGGATTGGACGATTGCCTCGAAAAATCACGGTGAGATGAGATGCAGCACTGCATCTGCATGTACTGGTGTACTACGTAGTACATACTACTCGTACACTGCATACACTGGTCGTGAGGTAGGTCTCTGTACGTCTCTCTACCAGTCTATTTCTACCGCTGCATGCAGCACGAGGTGATGTGACATGCCGGCCCCTCTGTCGCCCGATCAGCCTGCACAGCGTCAAAGCGTACAAATAATGCAAGCATACAGCCGAGCAAAAAAGCAAAAACAAATGTCAGTATAAAAATGGGGCCGGGTGTCGATAGCAATGGTCAGAGTGGTGGGTTAGCTTTGTTTTGGAACGATCAGATGTCAGTCGAGATCAAGGATACAAATGATAGAGTGATTGATGCTCATGTACGTGCGACTCCGTCTGACCCTCCCTGGCATCTTACTTGTGTGTATGGAGAACCACGCACTGAAAACCGGCATCGCATGTGGTCCATATTATCTGATTTGTGTGCTACCAGTGATCTTCCATGGATGCTCATGGGAGACTTTAATGAGGCACTCTGGCAATGCGAACATTTGTCTACTACCCCGCGGCCGGCCGGCCAGATTGCCGCGTCCCGTGAAGTGGTGCAAGACTGTGAGCTTCATGATCTAGGATTTAAAGGTGCTCCTTTCACCTATGACAATAAAAGGATAGGTAGAGCAAATGTTAAAGTTAGGCTGGACAGAGCCCTAGCTGATGATCGGTGGCGGGATATTTTTTCAGATGCGCATGTGGTACACTTGGTGTCGCCATGTTCTGATCACCTTCCGATCCTTGTTCATATGCAGAGAGAGGAGGCTATTCCGAGACGCCGACGATCAAGTCAATATGAGGTCTTTTGGGAGCGTGCGGGGGAATTACCAGAACTAATTGAAAAAGCATGGGCTGCCACACATACCAGTGGCAACCTTGCGTCGGTTACAGCTGGACTGAATGGTGTAATGGAACATTTGCAAGGATGGAGCAGAAGAAGATTTGGCAATGTCATGCGAGAGCTTGAAAAGACACGTAGAAGACTGGACCAGCTGCTGCAATCCAATGGTGACCAGCATGAAATCAGAAGACTCTCTGACTGCATGAATGAACTACTCTATAAAGAAGAACTCCTATGGCTGCAACGATCGCGGGTTGTTTGGCTAAAGGAGGGGGACCGAAATACTAAGTTCTTTCACAATAGATCTGTTTGGAGAGCACGTAAGAATAAAATCCAAAAACTGAAAGATGATGATGGAGTTTGGCAGTCTACACCGTCGGTTATGGAGCTGATGGCCTCGTCCTTTTTCAAGGAATTGTTCACCCGTGACCCATCGTTAAATGCAGATCAGATTGTTGGTCTTATAGAGGAAAAAGTAACGGCTGAAATGGACGAGTCACTTTGCAAAGATTTCTCGGAGAAAGAAATTGCGGATGCGTTGTTTCAAATAGGACCCCTAAAAGCTCCAGGGCCGGACGGGTTTCCAGCGCGGTTCTATCAAAGAAACTGGGCTGTCTTAAAGGATACGGTTGTTGCCACGGTTAGGCTCTTCTTTGTTACTGGACACATGCCGTCAGAAACGAATGCCACTGCTATTGTGTTGATCCCAAAGTCTGATCAGCCGGAGACACTGAAGGAGTTCCGACCCATTAGTTTGTGCTCGGTGCTGTACAAAATAGTGGCCAAATGCTTGGTGAACAGGTTACGCCCTTTGCTTGGGGAGATAATCTCCTTAAATCAAAGTGCCTTCGTCCCCGGGCGTATGATAACTGATAATGCGTTAGTGGCATTTGAGTGCTTTCATGCAATTGAGCATTGCAAAAAGGAACATGAATCTTTTTGTGCGTATAAACTAGATCTATCAAAGGTGTACGACAGAGTTGATTGGGAATTTCTTAAAAGAACGATGCAGAGTCTGGGTTTCGCCCCCCGATGGATAGATTGGGTAATGTCCTGTGTGACCTCGGTGAGCTATTCGGTAAAATTCAATGGAACCCTGCTTGATTCGTTTCTCCCAACAAGAGGTCTTCGCCAAGGTGATCCACTATCCCCTTTTCTGTTCCTTTTTGTCGCTGATGGCCTCTCTGCTCTGTTGCAACGGGAAGTGACCCAGGGTACAATCACTCCGCTGAGAGTCTGCCGAAGAGCACCGGGAATTTCCCATTTGCTATTCGCAGACGACACCTTGTTGTTCTTCAAGGCAGAGTTGGGGCAGGCAGAAAGAGTGAAGCACATTCTGGATGTGTATGCTAAGGGAACAGGGCAAATGATCAATCCAAACAAGTGTTCAATCTTGTTCAGCCCAGCGTGTCAGCAGGGAACCCAAGAGAGCATTAAAATCACTCTCCAGGTCACGCAAACTACCTTTGAAGCTAGATATCTCGGCCTCCCTACCCCAGATGGCAGAATGAGTAAAGGGAAGCTAAAAAGCCTACAGGAGAAATTAGCAAAAAGTCTGATGGAGTGTGGTGATAATCAACTGTCCATGGCAGGGAAGGAGATAAAAATTAAAGCGGTTGCGCAAGCTCTCCCGGTCTATATCATGAGTGTGTTCAAGGTACCTGCTGGCCTGTGTGAGGAGTTAACAAAGATGATTCGTCGCTTCTGGTGGGGTGCAGAAAAGGGCAAGCGCAAAACTCATTGGGTTAGTTGGGACAGCATGCTATGTCCGAAAGGAAGAGGCGGTATGGGATTTAAAGATCTTAGATTATTTAACCAGGCCTTGTTAGCAAGGCAAGCATGTCGACTTATTGAGTTTCCGGACAGTCTTTGTGCACAGGTCCTTCGAGCCAAGTATTATCCCTCTGGCAACATCACTTGTACAGTTTTCACAGGGAATGGGTCGACTACATGGCATGCCATTGAACACGGCCTCGAACTGGTAAAGAAAGGATACATCTCGCGTGTCGGAAATGGGGCAAACATTCGCATTTGGCGTGACCCTTGGATTCCAAGGGGGGCACCTTTTAAACCGATCACACAAAAACGCCGGTGTAGATTGAAGTGGGTCGCTGATCTTTTGAATGCTGACGGGACCTGGAATGTAACTCTTCTCCGGCAGCATTTCTTCGCAATGGACGTCGCGGAAATACTGAAAATCAAACCCTCTACCCGGATGGTAGATGATGCAATTGCATGGCAACCGGACAAGCATGGTCGCTTCTCAGTCCGCTCCGCGTACAATATGGCACGGGACGAAATCATTGCCCAGCAAGGTGTTGGTGACTCGAGCACCAGACCTGATGGTACTAGACCGGCTTGGAAACTGCTATGGAATTGTGGAGCTCCACCGAAAGTTTGCATCTTCGCATGGAAAGTTGTTCATGAGGCGCTAGCCACCCGGGCAAACAAGCATCGATGGCATATGGAGACAGCTAGTGTGTGCACGATTTGCGGGCAAGAGAATGAAACTGCCCATCATGCACTCATCCGATGCCCCCATGCTCGTAACCTTTGGAATGAAATGGAAAACGTCTGGAATCTTCCGCCTGATGATGCACTCAGAAATTCTGAACCGGACTGGCTGCTAATGCTCCTCCAAGAGCTGAATGACACACAACGCATGTTAGTTATCATGGTATTTTGGCGTGTGTGGCATGTGCATAATGAACTGACCCATGATAAGCCAATGATTCCGATTGAAGCATCTAAACAATTTCTGTGTGGATACGTGGACTATCTGCTCATGATCAAGCACTACCCGCAGGCGGACATCACTAAAGGAAAATTCCCGGCTGACCTGAGTGGATGTATCACACCGAGTACTCATATGACAGGCCGTTTACTTCCTGATGTCACATGGGTGCCACCTCCAGCAGGACATGTCAAGCTCAACTTTGATGGCTCTTACTCCCTCTGTAAACTAATATAAGAACATTTAGATCACTACTTTAGTATTCTAAACGCTCTTATATTAGTTTACGGAGGGAGTACGTCGCAGCAGAGGGCGAAGCGGGCGCAGGTATGATTTTACGTGACCACGAAGGACAGATAATCTTTGCTGCATGTAGATGGTTGTTCAACTGCCATGGACCTCTGGAAGCTGAGCTAGCGGCGTGCGAGGAGGGGCTTAGGCTAGCCCTGCACTGGTCCCAAGCGCCGCTACTCGTGGAGACTGATTGTGCCGAGATCGTAGCATTGATCAATGCTGGGACAGCGGACCGCTCCAGGAACATGCACCAAGTCGCCGAAATCGTTGAGCTGCTCAAGGAACGGCAAGCTGGATTTCGAAAGATTAGCCGTGTGCAGAACAAAGCTGGGCATGCCATGGCAGCAATTGGACGCGGACAACAGCGAACGGCCTGTTGGCTTGCAAACGCACCACCGGAGATTAGTATTATCGTTGCTGATGAATGTAAAACTGGTAACACTTGAGTAATGAAATGCTTTTCCCCCCCGCAAAAAAAAAGAGAAAAAAATATCAGGCTCAATCCAGATCTGGCCTTCTTGCATGCAGCCCCTGTTCGTTTTGGTCTACGATTTCTTCCTGTTGAACCAAAAAAGAGAACGTACATGGTCTTCTTTTGTGGGAAAGAAACCCTACAAGGTCTAATCTGGCGCATAGAAGATGGTGAGTGATTTTTCCCTGCTCTAGTATTCCAGTGGTTTTTTTGGTTTCCAATAGGTTTTTCAAAAAATTAAACAGAAACATAATTTTTTAATTAACCCTCTTTAAAAAACATATACATTTTCTAAAATTTGTGATCTTTTTATGTATTAAAAAACATTGTGAGCCTTATTTGAAAAGAAAAAGGAAAACCAAGGAAAAAGGAAAATAAAATAAAAAAATAAATGAATGAAGGGTACAGAAAACCACGAACTTCTCGCTAAATTTGACACAACGAACGTCAAACATGATATGCTAGGACATGCGGCCTCACTAAAATCTGGAAATGCGACCGTTGCCCGTATATCAGATAATTCTCATTTGGTGAGTGAAATAAATTTATATTTTTTTGCATTTCCAGATTTTAGTGAGGCTTGCATCTTGAGCACTATGCTTTGCACAAGAAATATGTGATTTGGAGTGGTGGTATCCCATCACCATGGACACGGAGTAGCTCTTTTGCCAAGTTGCAAGCCATGAGGTGGCGAAGGGGGTGCGAGCATGATGATGAGAACGGGGATTGGATTGGATTGTCTATCTACTGTTCTTCGTGAGCCTCGACGAGTCAAGACTCAAGAGGTGGCATCGGTGTGCATGTGCATGTACTCCTAGTAGTAGTACACTGCATACATACATACATACATACATATACATGCACTGTGTGAGCGACGTGACCGGGAGGAGGTAGGTCTCTGTGCGTCTCTCCACAAGTCCATTTTCTGCCACCACATCCACATGTGACACGATGTGATGTGAGATGCGTCCCTCTCTCCCGCCTTGATCAACATGCAGACCAGCAAAGTGTACAAAGATATTATATACTTCCCCCGTTCCTAAATATTTGTTTTTTTAGAGATTTCAAATGGACTACCACACACGAATGTATATAGACATATTTTAGAGTATAGATTCACTCATTTTGTTCCGTACGTATGTAGTCACTTGTTGAAATCTCTATAAAGATAAATATTTAGGAATGGAGGGAGCATTTCATTTTAGAAAAATACCGGGATATGAATAACAGCAGGCAATTGGTCTCCACGGGATGCGGCATTCGTAGTAAACCATGTGTGTTCGCCACGTGAGCGTACTCCCATCGGTGACCACCGCCGGGAGAAGCAAGAAAAACAGAGAAGAAGCAACACGCGAGTCTCTGTTGTTGAATCAGGGCCAGGCCCAGGCCCATCCAGTATTGGGCCTGGCAATTGCTGAGGCATCGACTCCAGCTGCCTGCCAGGGGGAGGGGAGGCTGTAGGAGCGCTCTTTTTAGTCCCACATCGCTAGTCGTGGGAGAATGGGTGGCCAGCGAGAGTATAAGAGAGCAGGCAGGGCAGACTGTGAAAGGCACGCAGCTGCGTGGTGAGCACAAAGCGAACTATTCTTTCGCCTTTTACTAAAGAATACCGTGTGCACGCCACAATAAACAGCATACGCTAATTTTTAAAGGGTCTTTCCTCTTTTGAGGAGGGTCCCACAAATCAAATTCAGAAAATTTTGAGTTTCATCAGAATGATTCATTTGTTAAACTGTTCTCTGAAGTTTGTGTTGGGATTCCTAACTCTTCATTTTGGTTATATCTCACAGCCTGCTTCCAATAATGTTACTCTTGACGATTGAGTTTTTTTATAGTATCTAATGTTTGGTTCTATCATATTTAGTTTTTTTTGTTGCTAATTTGTAATATTATTGAACGACGACAGCGGGTTTACTTGTTTCTTATGTGTGCTGTGCTTTCACATAATTTCCTTTTCTTTCGATTTAGCTTCTTTTAGAGGATTCTTTTGATTTGGCTGAGATACTGGTTGGTGTCTCCTTGGCTAACAAACAACGTTCTCGATGGTGTCCTCCGACAATTTTGGTAAGCACATTGCGGAATGAACTTCTGCAATGATGAGGGCAATTCAAGAACAGATTTTGCTCTGCTCACTGTTCTCTTATTTTCCCTTCTGTTCTAGTTGAAACTTTACTCTCTTTCCTTCTGTGTTTTGCCCGGTTTGGGGCCCACCACCAGCTTACTAGTATGTGTCAGTTCATAATCTTTGATGATCTGGTTCCTCTGTGCCTAGATACTATGTAATTCTTGCACATAGAACTCATGTGACAACATCTGCTTCTGTCCAAGGAACATAATCTTCATTCCATCATCCACAGTAGTACTAGAGATGTTTCAGCCTATACATTAGCGTCTCCTACGATCCGCTCAAGGCCGCGCTTGGAACGTACTAGTATTTCTGCTAAAACCCCTCCGTAAAAGTTACACCTGTGAAAGAAATAGGGATCGAAGTCAGATCGCGCTTGGAACGTCGTTTCGTCGCGCCATAGAAGATACACCGGTTTTCTCGGATACATATCTGGATTGCACAGAGGACTTGCTTGATCTGAAAGGCAACTAGATAGTAAATCACAGAGTTTGTAATGACATTAGCAGGATTCCAATATCTGAAAGTCCAAGCCTCATTCTGCTGATGTAGGGACTAACCTGAAACCGGCAAAGGCTTAAAGTTGTCAACTAGAATGTGATCTCACTTGTCATCACCCATTTGTATTTGAGTCGCCTAACTATGCTGCATGTGTGAGTTTCCACCCAATTCTTGTAATAGATCAGTAAATGTCAAAGCATGGACTTCACTCTACAACGTGGTTTTTGCAGATCAGTTCCCAAGAGTATAATCATATTTAGTCATTGGCATAACATGTGACACTGGGAAAGTAGTAGGAAGTAAGCAAAATGAGTTCTTACAGAAATCAAGCTTCAGACAGGAGCACATTGTGCCAAGAAGTTACAAAATAAATAGTGGTGCCCGCATAATAGACAAATCTGCCTATATTGGTTAATTGGGCAAAGGCTGTCTATGTCAGCGGCAATATAAAGACTGTCTGCAACAGCTCAGTTATTTGGCAGACAAATAATGACAATATCATATATAGAACTAATTATCTAATGCGTCCCTGTAACAGAGATGCCTACAAAGCCAGAGAGCCCACAACTTACATATTATATTTATTCAGAAGTGCAGACAAGAGAAACTTCAAGTAAGTAACATTATGGAGTACAGATTCAGGGTACACATATTTTATAAGGCCACTCAGGTTTGCCTCCTTTTATGGAGGTTCTTTGATAATTTTAGCATCCATCAAAAGAAATGAAAACCGGTCGATTTCAAAGAATGGTTCGCTTACACGAGGTATTGAGACTTGAAATCTTGGACAATGATGCCAGGGATGGTTGAATTAAGATAGTAGACGAGCGCATGGACAGACAGGCCGGAGTTCCGCCCCCATTTCTAGCTAGGAGCTGCAAAATCCATAACTCTTCATTGCATCATAGAGTATGTTCTTACATGGTCTACCTATACTGATAAAATAATTACATCACAGAAGCACCATTGGCCTAGGTCTGCGATTATTATATTCTCTAAAGAAATAGCACATAGCAGCACCAGTGGTCTAGTGGTAGAATAGTACCCTGCCACGGTACAGACCCGGGTTCGATTCCCGGCTGGTGCATTCTTTTTATTTTTCTTAATTATTATGACGTCTTCTCTCTGTATGTCACATGAATTCTGCTTTCTTTTGCACTTCATCACGGGCACATGCAACGTGCGCATGTAGTGATGAAGAAACGAAGCGCAATCCAGCAAGTGATACGAGCACCTTCCGTCCATGGAGTCAGGGGATGATGAATACTCCCTCTTATTCCTAAATATAAATTTTTATAGAGATTTCACTAAATGAACTACATACGGAACAAAACAAATGAATCTAGGAATGGAGGGAGTACATATCAGAGGTACTTGGTGAGATCATGGTGCGCTTGGTTCAGCACCAGCAGTGCTCGTCCCGGTAGCTCGCCACACCCTGCCTCTCGCCGCGACGTGGATCGCCTTCCTCCACTCCTCGATCCTCTCCCGCCAGCACCGCTCCGCCGGCCAGTCCTCGTACTCGAACTACGATGCAACCAGGTTGAGTAATGAAGTTTACATCATCTCCTTCGGTGAAGGCAGCTCGATCCGCCCCGACAGGGCTTCCGCCACCCGGCTGCTCTGGAGCTGGAACACCAGGAAAGGGCTTGCCTGGGCACATGAAGAATTCAAGATCGTCGTGTACAAGCATCCGCCGGGAGTATGTACTCCATTACTAAATATAAGTTCTTTTAAAGATTTTAATTTGGACTACATACGACTGTATATAGACAAACGTTTTCCCTACGATATAGATGGATTTTAGAATTTAGATTCACTCATATTGCTCCGTAGTCCATAACGAAATCTTTAAAAAGACTTATATATTCAGAAATGAAGGGAGTATATAAATGCATTTTCTTTTTTCTTGCCAATAGAGGGACGAAATTACTTCTCGTGGATGCACGGATGTGCTTACGCGAGAGGTAGGCCGTGCCTCTCACAAAAAGAAAAAATATATATGATTTTCTATCTGTCAATTAATTGCATGACTTAATCCTTTCCTAGTAACTCTCGTTGAAATCTCACGTGTTGCTCCATCCGTCGTGAGTAAATCTTGCCTCCCCGACCCACCTCCCGCCTCCCAACGCACGGGTGAGCCCATTCCTGAGCTCGCCGAGCTCACGCACCACGACGGCTACGTCCGCACCATCAGCTCCACCACGGTTACCATTACTCGGGCGTCACTGCTACGTCCGGCCCCCTGTCTACTGCACCAAGCATTGCTCTTATCACTGGACTGGTAACCCCCATCGCCGCCTCGGTCACGCACCAGGCCATACCCATCACAATCCCCTTCTTGTGTTGGTGCACCGTTTTGAGGCGGCAAAGAAGCTACACGCGCATCACAGGCGTCACCCCCTGGTTTGTACTCACCCGAACTATGGTTCATCTCTTCTTTGATTCATTTTTAATCAATTGTTTTGTTTTGCGTTACTTTTAGATGTAGTGTTTGCTTCGATGAATTTTGCTGAGCGTATATATGTTATATCTGATGTGTAGTGGAGCGTTGTGTCATCTACAAATTTTGGTTAATTTTTTGTGCATATCACAATAATCTGATGGGATTGAAAATTCCCAATATTGGCGGTAATGCGAGTGTTCGACTTGATTTCAAAATCTTGTTGCTTCCATCTAGGTTTAGATATGTTTTCACGATAGCACATTAGTGTTTCTTAGTTAGCACATTAGTGTTTATTAGTTTTGTAGCATCTATAATGCAATAAAGATGCTTCTGGACTGTAATTTTGTTTTTGCCTCCAAGTGCCAAAAAAAGTACAAATCTAAATGTTGGTGAGTCAAAACACCCATCCATTGTTGGTTAGCAATTTTTTGTTCTAGCTTGTAAACCAACATAGCTAATCAACTTCCATGAAATTGGTTTGTAGATCACAATATGATGCACCTGCATGTTTGTTGCAAGCATTGCTAATTTATGGTTGTTTTCACTAGGTATGGCTTATATTAAGATAGCAAAAACAAAATATGCTCAACACCGAAATCCTATGCAGACCCCCCCCCCCTTTCCCAGTCCGGCCCCGTGGCAGCGACGAGGGAGGAGGGGAGAAGGGCCGGGGGAGCTGGTGACGGCGGATTAGGTTTTCCCCCCTGGTCGCCATGCGGGGCCGGACTGGGAAAAGCCCTCCCCAACCAGTTTTAGCAGCACCTGGCCTCCCTAATGCATATTTGCTGGCTCCACCACTGCAAGTCGACAGGCCCAAGAAACTTCCCCGGTGGCTTGCAAGTCCAAACTGGCCCGTTAACCTCGTGTACTGCTACTACTTGTAGCCGTTCCCTGATTTCCTTCTCTCTTGCCTAGGAATTGGGCGGCTGAGGCCGGCTTGTAATCAGATAGATAGATGCGTGGGTGGTTGGGACGAACTCATCTTTGAATTCAAATCGTAACTAATTTCCAAGAAACCTTAGTTCATGTGAGCCACAACCAGAGAGTAGCTCACACCGGCCCTTGTAAATAAAATATACTATGGTGATCACCTTGTACTAAACTCCCAAGCTCAGGAGACGTGTGGATGACAACACGGATGGGATGTGGAATAGGATAAGGCAGGCGAAGTCGTCCATGCATGCCCACGAAGGCACGCATCGCATCGCTACAGGCCTGGTTGCGCATCTCATGGTCGCTATCGGCTGCCCGATTGGAATCATTGACCTACCCAGTCCAAAACCGTAGGTCTTCTCCCCTAAAAAAAAAAGAAAACAGAAAACAAAACCCAATACCAGGTCTCTCTTCCCACAAATATGCACACAGCCGCGGTGGAGCTCCCGCACATTTGTTTCCCTCCCTTCGTTATTCTATCCACGCAAGTCCGCGAGGCGACCAAGGCCGGAAGCGAGCATGGAAGTCGAGAGAAGCAGCACCGACGCCGCAAGGGACCCGGCGCCGTCGTCGTCCTCATCGCTGGCCGACCTGGAGACCGCCAAGAGGCGGCCGCGGCGGCTTCCAAGCCGCCCAAAGAGCTTCGTGCCAGCCGTCTGCGTCCTGGCCGCGACGGTGCTCGCAGTCGTCGTCTTCTCCGCCGACTCGCCCTGGTCCTTCCTGCAAGGTACTCCCTCCGTTTCTAAATTTTTTTCAGAGATTTTTTTATAGACTACATACGGATATATGTATATAAACGTATTTTAAAATATAGGTTAAGCTTGTTTTGCTTTGTATATAATTTATATTAAATCTCTAAAGAAACTTAGAGTGTAGAGCGCTATGATTGGAGTTCCATCGAGTTGCTGAATTCATTCTTTTTCTCTTCCTTGGGTCAAGTGCCTATACTATACCATTATAGTGATAGTAGTGGACGCACGTCAAAGTCACAATTTACCATGTGCCACTGGACAGTGGAGACTCGGTAGCTAATTAATTGAGCATGTACTCCCAAGTCCACCGTATTCTCTTTCACCTAAACTATAAAACAGGCTGGACTAGGAATCCCTTTCATGGGATATAGTCTAATTTCTCCTATCAAGGCAATTATCAAAATCATACTTTCTCTGTCCGAAAATACTTGTTGAAGAAATCAAAATATCTAGAAGTATTTTAATTTTAGATACATTTATTTTATTCATTTCTTCAACAAATATTTCTGATTGGAGGGAGTAAATCAAAAGCTGATGTAGAGCAACACCTATGCCATGTGGTGGTAATAAAATGTTGAAATTTCGACCACGGGTTTGCTAATAAAATGTCTCTTTATCTCTAGACGCACCTCCATCTGACCTCACCGCCGACCAGCTCCTCGACGGCCTGCTCACCGCAGAATTCAGCAAGCGGTCGTGCCGGAGCCGGTACGAGTTCGCCAGCTACCACGAGAAGAAGAAGAACGCATCGCATAAACCATCCCCCTACTTACTTGGCAAGCTCCGGAGGCACGAAGCCCTACAGAAGCGGTGCGGCCCTGGCACAGCCCCGTATAGGGCGGCGGTCCGGCAGCTCAAGTCCGGTAAGGGCGCTGCCGCCACGGACTGCCGCTACCTCATTTCCATTAGCTACCGCGGCCTCGGCAACCGAATGCTCGCCACCGCTTCGGCCTTCCTCTACGCCGTGCTCACGGACCGTGTCCTCCTCATCCACCAGTACAAGCAGGACATCAGCGCCCTCTTCTGCGAGCCCTTCCCTGGGACGACGTGGCTGCTGCCCTCTGGCAGGAGTTTCCCTTTGGGGCACCTCAGGGACTACGGCATCGGCTCCAACGAGAGCCTCGGCAACATGCTAAAAGCCAACGTCATCTCCGTGGGTGCCCACGGGAACGCGTCGTGGTCGGACGGCGGTGATCGCCGGCCGCCGTTCGTCTACCTGCACCTCGAGGGCGGCTACGACTTCCACGACAAGCTCTTCTACTGCGACGAGCATCAGCTGCTCCTCCACGGCGCGCCGTGGTTGCTGATGAAGACGGATAGCTACCTCGTCCCGGGGCTCTTCCTCGTCCCGTCGTTCCAGGACGAGTTGGGCAGGATGTTCCCGGAGAAGGACATGGCGTTCTTCCACCTCGGACGGTACTTGTTCCACCCGGTTAACGACGTCTGGCGCGCAGTCACCAGTTACTACCGCACCAACCTCGCAGGCGTTGGCCAGCGTGTCGGCATACAGATCCGGGTGTTCCAGAAGAAGCCGACGCCGCTACAACACATACTGGACCAGGTCCTCTCGTGCGTCCGCAGGGAGAAGCTTCTCCCGGAGATCACGTCGTCGTCCAAGATCAACGCATCCGACCAGGCTATCCTGGTCACTTCCTTGAGCGCGTGGTACTACGAGAGGATCAGGGAGGAGTACGGCGGAGGCAGGGTCGCCGGCGGCGTGCACCAGCCGAGTCACGAGGGGCGGCAGAAGTGGGGGGACACGTCCCACGACAGGAGGGCGCTGAGTGAGATGTACCTGCTCAGCACCTGCGACGTGCTCGTCACCACCGGCTTCTCGACGTTCGGGTACGTCGCGCAGGGGCTTGGCGGGATACGACCGTGGATCATGCCCAGCACACCCATCTGGTCCGAGTCCGACTTGGCTGAGAAAAAGGAGGTACCGGAACCACCGTGTGTGCGAGCGATGTCCGTCGAGCCGTGCTTCCACTCACCGTCCTACTATGACTGCACGGCGAGGAGGGACGTGGATGTGGGGAAGGTGGTGCCGTATGTGCGGCACTGTGAGGACGTGAGCTGGGGGATCAAGATTGCCAACCAAAGCAGCTAGCCAGTGCTAACTTGTAGGGAATATATATATTGTCTCATATAAAGGCATCACAGGTTCTAGCTAGGTGGTTAATCTAGCTAGTGTAGATGAAACAAATAGAATTGTTCCCCAGCGCCAACACCCTCCACCTGTACGACAAGACACTCACAATCTCAAAACATGCCCCAATTGGGCCCAAAAACACCATGCATTTAGTCATCGCAGTCCGCCCTTATATCCAATCTACTAAAAACGCCATGACACACAACGAGCATGTGATTGCACTGGAGCACATACCAAGAACGACTCCCGGCTTTCGGACAAAGTATGAAATATATTGGGTGCAAACCCAAAACGTTAATTCTTTCAGGTCGCAAGTGTTGCATCGTTCATTATTATCAACAAACAAAAACATGCATCTCGATTGGCAAGCACGGACGAATTCTAGCTCATAACGTAGCTGCCAAGATACAATTAATTGTGTGCAAAGCGGAACAACACATGCAGTTCACATGGTTTATCGCTCGGAGAAGTCTGTTTTTTACTATTTCACTTTGGCACTGTGTAAGCTCGCTAAGTGCCCAATCCGCTTGAAGAGCTATGCGAGGTCAAGTAGTCCAATAACCAAATAAAAGCATTACAAGGTGCTCCCTTCGTTTTTATTTACTCTGCATATTAGAGTTGACTAAAGTCAAACTTCATAAAGTTTAACCAAGTTTATAGAAGAAAATATAAACACTTATCGTTCAAATTTATATGATGTGAAAGTACATTCAATAATAAATCTAATAATATTAATTATTTATTGTATATGTTAATATTTTTGTTTATAAACTTTGTCAGAGTTTATAAAGCTTGACTTTGACCAAATCAAATATGCAGACTAAATAAAAACGAAGGGAATACTATACACAAACAAAGAAAGGGACAACTAATCATATCATAAATGCTCAAGTTTTAATATTTCGCATGCAATCCCAATGTCTTGTCATAGAGGCAAAAAAGCGCAACTACAAAAGTCATAGCGAGTGAAGAAACTGCAGAGATGGGCCATATCAAGGCGAAGGGGCAAATTATCCGAGGTCACTCACTGTGATCAACCTCGTCATTCAAAGTGGGAAAGGTGGGAGGCCAGATAGTCATAAGGGGAAAGATAGTTGTACAATATATACCCTACAGCCTGATCTCATATACCGTCTCCCTCCTGCTCCTCATATCAACAGAAATGATAGCTCTACTTTCAGAAAGACGTTTTTGCGTGAACTGCAAACACGTTTTGCGGGCCGGGAGGATGCGGGGTCTGCTAGAGTTGCTCTTAGCTAGACCAGGGGCTGAGCTGGGGTCCCCGGCAACTAGGGCCATGGCCCGGATTGCAACGAAAACTCCGGCCCATCTTCTACGTGGAAAAATATTGACCCGGGATGCAGCGCAAGTTTTGGTCAGCCCAATGCAACTCGCTCGCCCAGGAGAACATGAGAGCGAGGACCAGGGTTGGGACTGTGTCCCGTCGCTCGCTGCCCCCCTCTGCTCGCTCGATGCATCGCTTGGCCGTTGCGGCAGGGGCGCGCCGCCGCCCCCGGCCCACGTCGCCTCCTCCAGTCTCCAGAGGTTCCAGTCCTCCGCCTCGCGGGACCGTCGGCCGGCGACCTGGCGCCGCCCGATTTCTGCTGGTCGGAGAACCACTCCTGCTGCTGATTACTCCTCGTTGTCGGAGTTGTATGGAAGCAGGAGACCATCAAATCGGCCAACTGCATAAATTCTTGCTACTGAAGAGAAAACTGCAGAAGAGACCACCAAATGTCGGATCTTGATTGCCGCTGGTCGGAGAAGAACTCCTGGTCCTGATTGCTCATCGGCGCTTCTGCAGCTCTCCTCGGCTAGCCAACCTGGTAATGTTTTGTTTTAGGAACAAAATAGGAAGAACAACTGACTATATGGTTTACCAATTGTTTGCCACTGATTTCACATTTTAGGTCTAAAGATGAATATATTTTATCTATTAATAATCTCAACACTGAAGCAAATAAGAAATGCAAATCTCAAACCTAATAAGCTCCTACAACCGAGCTTTCTATGCCATTACAACAGCTTTTCTTTGGTAGTTTTTTTTTGACCTAACATTTTTGCCCCTCCAATCCTTGCTACACCACTGTACTATACTATATATAAACTGAAATTATTTCTAAATGTAGAAATAGTATCGTCAACACAGGCCCATTTAGGTGGCTTACAGCCATCCCGAGTAATCAAATATAACGTGCCCCCTTGCACCCAACGATATATTATACGAATTTCTTACACACTATCACTATTCTCTCTCTCCACGGCTGTTTACGTCAATTCTAAACAAAGGGCCCTTGCTGCTCAAACTGAAAGAAACTGTGTTTCTTGTCACTTGTGTCCAAAGTCAACTACAATACAACTGTACTTCTTGCCACAATCATTGTTGCAAAGCAGGGCAAAGCGGCTTGAGTTAGGCGTACTGTTCTCCTCTATCTTAAAGCATCTCTAGTAGACACCGCATTTCCGGCAAAACTGTAAAATAATTGCCGTTTTGCCGTTTTGGGCCGAAAAAACGCTGCCAGACCAGATACCATAAAACTGACCGGCCTGCAAAAAAATTTGAGGGGCGCGGCAATTTCCCCCTCCGGAACTGTCAAAAAGGCATTTGCGTGGTCGGCCCGAAGGCGCCCTCTATCCCTAGATTGATTTGGCGGGAGGGACATTTCACCGCGGCAGTTCCGGCTTTCCCCCTCCGCCGCCGGCGCAAATCTTCACCTCCCCGCTCCGGCAGACCTCACCGCGGCCTCCAGTGAGGCCATGGACACCCCCGACTCCACGCTCATCACTGTGGAAGTAGGGTTAGCCAAATCGACGGCGGGCAGCGCCGCGGTGGATCTCCCCACTAGTGATGTTGTGGGCGCGTCCGAAGCTTCCTCCGGCGTTGTTCCTCGCAAGCGACTGAGCAACGTCATCGTGCAGGGAGGCACGCCCGCTCCTGCCGCCACCGTAGCCGCCCCGAAGAGGGGTGCTCGCACTACAGCTCGCGCTGCCGCTCGCCCTACCATCGTCGGTAACATTGGTGATACCGAGCCGGCGCAGCCTGTGAGGAACGTCGTGGCAAAACGCAAGCGGGCGCCTGCAGCCAAGAAGGCCCCTGCGAGTTCTACGCTCGCCCCCTGCCTCCGCCCCACCGGTGTTCGATGAAATGCCTGCAAGGTACGTCCGCCCCCACCAGTTTTGATTGTCGCCGTTCGGGTTTTAGCTCAATAATTTGGGGACTATGCGACTCTTTGTAGCTCCGACTATGCGGCTCTCCTTGAGGTAAACGCAGTGAACAATGAGAATGCACCCCTCGAAGATTATGTATACGACAAGATGGACGGCGGGGTACACGGTGGCGGCGATGAAGAGGATGAGTTGCAAGAGATTGAAGGGGAGGTCTTCGAGGCATCGCAAACAGCAACATATAGCAAAAGGTCGAAGAGCTATACCCAAATAGAGGATGAGGTGCTGATCCGAGCTTGGGAGGCCGTGTCCCTCGATGCCATCCACGGCACCGACCAAACCGGGAAGAGGTATTGGCAAATGATAGAAGACAAGTTCTTCCGGTTGATGCCAAGGAATGTTGAGCCGACACCACGCACCTATAGACCACTCCAAGGAGGTTGGGATGTGATCAAGGCGGCGGTTAGCCGGTGGTGTGGATGCTTGGAGCAAGTGTACAATGCACCTCCAGGTGGCACTAATGAAGCCGATTGGGTGAGTGCTTTTTTCCTTAATCATATTGGTGACGATGTTTGCAAATGATAGTGCTTTGACATAGTTGCTTTGGTTGTAGGATAAAATTGCAGCCGCGAGGTATAGGGACATGCCGGCATCCAGGGGCCAGCCCTTTGCATTCGAGCATTGTTGAGCATTGCTTAAGAAAAGCGAGAAATGGAAGGTGAGGGATAAAGAAGCACCACCGAAGAGAGGTACCTTCACCTTGTAGGATGATGAAGAAGATGATGAAGGAGGGAGAAACAAGGTTAGGCCGGATGGCAACAAGAAGGCCAAGGAGAATATGAAGAAGGAGTCCGACGCATCAAGTTTGAGAGACAAGATAGATCATATGGTGCACTCAAATGAGTTGATGGTTACCATGACTATAGAAGCAAAAAAAAAGAGTTGGCAATGAAGAGGTCTCAAGAGAAAGAGGAGAAGTGAACCTAATCAAGGAGGAGAAGTTGTGCAAGGCAGCCGTGGAAGAGGCGGATAGGTTGCGCAAGGCCGCAATTGAGGAGAAAAGAGCCCAAGCCGAGGAAACCAAGGCTCTTGCCAAGCTCATTGCCAGGAGAACAAAATCATGACCATGAACCGTAATGAGATGGATGCGCTAACCTTGGAGTGGCATGATTTGATGAGAAAGGGGATCTTGGAGCGAAGAAGGATGGCTTCCAACGGTGGTGTTGGTGCTGGTGGTGTTGATGGTGCTTGATGGTTGTTTATCAAGGTTTCACCACTTTATTGTTGTTGTTTTGATGCAAAAATGTTCAATTCGGTTCCCTAGATGCTTAAAACTATATTATTTGTTATTTTTATGTGAGAACTATATATGTTGAATTTCCGAACTATTCTTGTTAATTGTCGGAATTTCTTTTGAATTGTGCAATTCTGTTTTTGCGGTTTGCAGGTCCATTCTTGCCTGCAGCAGAACAAACACCGCAATGCCGAACTATTCTTGTTAATTATCAGAATTTCTTTTGAATTGTGCAATTCTGTTTTGCAGTTCGGCATTGTGGTGTCTGTTCTGCCGCGGGCAAAAATAGACCTGCAAACCTGTTTGTCGCGCCCCTCATCGTAGGTTTGCAGGCTGACGGAATGCGGTGTGGGCTAGAGATGCTTTTATCCCGGCAAATCACGTACCTTACCAATTCCAAGCTGTGGAAGGAACATTTCTCTCTCGTTGACTCCCTAAAATATATACGAGTTGTACAATGTTATTTAATCGTCACATTATTGTCCCCCTAGTGCTATTAACAGGGCACATTATTCTCTGTCCCAAGTCCCAACAACCGTTAGCGTGGCCCAGATCGACTGCTGCCACCGCTAGTCTTTCTGCCATATTTCTTTCTTTATTTGAGAAATTCATAGTCAAACTACTCATAGTCATAGCCAATGGAAATGGCAACCAGCTTCTTTCTGGATACTAGTACATCATTAACAACGAAAAAATAATAAGATTGGGATGCAACCAGATGTTAAAGAATTTGGGTTCATCTCTACTTGGGCGGTAGCCTTCTCCTGCCAAGAGAATCAAATACTTCAACACACAAGAAAAATATAGGAAACAGCTAGATATAGGAAAAAAAACAAGAGAGTGGACTTTTCCCAATGATTCCCTACATAAAACCATACCATCGGCAATCACTAACATCAGGATCTCATCCCCAGCTTGGATTGTCACGAAACAGGGCGTGACTTCCCCGGAAACCAGCTAGTCGGCCGAGCGGTGTGGTTTCTTCTTATCTCGTTGAGGTAAGCGATCTTGCATGTTAAATTCTTCTGCCGCGCTGAAATTGAAATGCTCCAAATTGGGTCATTCTTAAGAAACGTTTTTTTGAACTCCCTCCAATCCGAAATTCGTGTCGCCAGCTTAGTAGGAATTTGTACTGACCAATCGTTGTTTCTACGACACTTAAATCGTTAGAGCTTGTCTACTGTTACTTTGCGTCCTTTGCCTTCTTCATTATGTTTTGGAGTCGTAATGTAGCTTTGGGATTTGTTATCGCAGGGTTGCTAGGCTAGCTAAGCCCCTGCTCTGCTTTATGTTTCTTATTTGAGCCTGAACTTGTATCGAACTACTAGACTACTGCTCGGCTTCGACCTGGTTTCTCTAATGGAAATCGGAGGGGAAACCCTCTTTTGCTAAAAAAAACGACACTTAAATCGGACTGGAGGTAGTATCATTTTTCTTCCTGCATGCAGAGGCAAGGAGCAGAGAGTGGGCATGGACGTCGTCGCGCCGGAGATGGAGAAACACGAGGCCGCGGAAGGCGACATGGAGTCATCAGATCCCGCGCTCGCCGCGGGGCCGCGCGAGCACGAGCTGGAGCCCGTGGGGCGGTGGCAGGACGATCTGACGGTGCGCGGCATGGTGGCAGCGCTGCTCATCGGGTGCATCTACACCGTCATCGTCATGAGGATGTCGCTCACCACCGGACTAGTGCCCACGCTCAATGTCTCCGCCGCGCTGCTCTCCTTCCTCGCGCTCCGTGGCTGGACCAGCTTGCTGGACCGCTTCGGCATCGTGTCACGACCCTTCACCCCACAGGAGAACACCATCGTCCAGACATGCGGCGTGGCCTGCTACACCATCGCTTTCGCCGGTTAGGGCCATGCATATCCTGCCATGTCTTCCTACTAGTATCAGTTACTAGCTTTGCACTACCTGATTGGCTATTTGAGTGATGCATTGCAGGTGGGTTCGGGTCAACCTTGCTGGGTCTAAACAAAAAGACGTACGAGCTCGCCGGCGACTCGGTGGCCAACCGGCCGGGGAGCTACAAGGAGCCAGGGATTGGCTGGATGACGGCATTCCTCTTTTCTTGCTGCTTCGGTGGACTCCTCACCTTGATTCCCCTTAGACAGGTTCCGCTTCTTTTTTAAATTGAATGCATAACAGATTTGAGTGTGCTTAACTCTAGTTTGCTGCTCGGTTGCCTCTCGCTAGCTTCTTTATCCTCCTGTTTGTGCACGTGTACTCCGTTGCTAGGATTAACGTACACAAAAAATTAGATGAATGAAATAAAAACAATAACCAGCGAGCAAGCAAAAAATAGAGTTGGAACCTCTGCTGCTCTAATTCCTCAAAAAGAAAAGGGAAAAACAACCAAGAACTAGCAACGCCATATTATAGAATTGTGCCCGGGCGGTTCATCGGCCTTTGTCACTAAATATGAAACATCATGCATGTTTTCAGGTATTGGTCGTCGACTATAAATTAACTTACCCTAGTGGGACGGCAACTGCAGTTCTTATAAACGGCTTCCATACCACCCAGGGAGACAAGAATTCAAAGTATGTATATTTGTATATTCTGACCTGAGGAGTTATGCCCGTCGCGTTGTTCTTTCAGACATTAAATTGGACAATATGGAGTGACTACTTGATTTTATACAAATGAATTAATCTTTCCTTTACATCCATGATAGGAAGCAAATACGTGGGTTTCTGAAATACTTTGGGGGTAGCTTCATATGGAGTTTCTTCCAGTGGTTCTACACCGGCGGCGATGCTTGTGGGTTTGTTCAGTTCCCTACTTTTGGTCTCAAGGCCTGGAAGCAGACGTAAAATCCTTTTCGCAATTCTGCTCCTCATTGTCGATCGCCATTACGCTATGTTTTGTCAGATTCGTGGTGTGCAGCAGACTTTCTTAATTAGTTCGCCACGTTTTGTTTTGTCAGATTTTTCTTTGACTTCAGCATGACATACGTCGGCGCTGGGATGATTTGCCCACATATAGTAAATGTTTCCACCCTCCTAGGTGCAATTCTTTCATATGGAATATTGTACCCACTCATCAGTAAAAACAAGGGTGATTGGTACCCTGCAACTGTAAAAGAGAGCAGCATGAAAAGTTTGTACGGCTACAAGGTACTTATTAATTGTAGCATAATCCTTTTCCTTGGTGGCATTTTCCGTTAATTAATAGCAACAGCAGTCATAGTTTATCTTCATTAGTAACAATTTTCTTCACCATCCAGGCCTTCATATGTATCGCTCTTATCTTGGGGGATGGACTCTACCAATTCATCAAAATTATTAGCATCACTTTTAAGGGCATGTATCGACAATTTAGCCGTAAGTATATCAGTAATAGAGGTGAGGACAGCAGGACAACATAAATCCAGTACATTTGTTCTTCGACATTTTCCATTTTAGAATCAATTATGTTGTTCTAATGTTGACTGGATGAATTACAGCGAAAAATATGGACAATACGGTCTCACTCGAGGATATGCAGCGCGATGAGGTCTTCAAGAGAGGCCATCTCCCCGCTTGGATGGCATACTCTGGGTATGCCGTGTTAAGCGTCGTTGCAGCGATTACCACGCCAATAATGTTTCGACAAGTGAAATGGTACTACATAGTTATAGCCTATGTCGTAGCCCCCATGCTTGGATTCGCCAACTCTTACGGCACAGGGCTTACTGATATCAACATGGGGTATAACTATGGGAAGATTGGACTCTTCGTCTTTGCGGGTTGGGCTGGCAGGGACAATGGTGTCGTTGCAGGCCTTGTTACTGGTACATGTGTGAAGCAGTTGGTTCTTATATCTGCAGATCTGATGCATGACTTCAAGACGGGTTATCTAACAAAGACATCACCAAGATCCATGATGGTGGCACAGGCCATTGGTACGGTCATGGGCTGCATCCTTGCTCCCCTTACGTTCATGCTCTTCTACAAGGCATTTGATATTGGCAACCCAGATGGTTACTGGAAGGCGCCGTATGCATTGATATACCGTAATATGGCAATACTTGGCGTGGAGGGGTTCTCGGTGTTGCCGAAGTATTGTCTAGCACTCTCTGGTGGATTCTTCGCATTTGCAGCACTCCTCAGCATCGCAAGAGATGTCATGCCACACAGATATAGCAAGTATGTGCCCATACCCATGGCCATGGCAGTCCCATTCCTTGTCGGCGGGAGCTTCGCAATTGATATGTGCGTCGGAAGTTTGGTGGTTTTTGTCTGGAACAAGATAAACAAAAAGGAGGCTGGTTTCATGGTCCCTGCGGTTGCATCCGGTTTGATATGTGGGGATGGAATATGGACATTCCCTTCTTCCATACTTGCCATTGCCAAGATTAAACCACCAATTTGCATGCAGTTTACACCTGCACCCTAGAGAATCATTTCGTTCAAGAATGTGGGGGCAAATACACAACTGAAGATTTATACTGGGTAGCCAAAGATACATTGTATTTCCATAGTAGTTTGCCGTTTAACTTTATTTGCACCGTGTTGTTTTTATTCCAGGTGATTTAGTATGTGAGCTATCTAGAGATGATATATTGGTGTGTGGTTTACGTCTTGTGCATAAATGTACATCTGATGGATGGTGTATGTGTCTACTGAATTGGTGTGAATACAGGATATAAATGTACTCTATACTTGTGGATTATTCGGATAACTTACATTTTCCTGGTACTACACGATCCATAAGGTATAGCTTATGTATTGTACTTATTGATCACTGGGTATTTTGTAAGCATGTATAAATGGAAATCCGATCACTTTGCACATAAGTGTCCTTACAAACTGGAGTGGGACTTCCGCGCATGGCGTACTTGAGCGAGGCCAATGGTCCATCAGGCCTTCATGGTAGGTGGTTGCTTCCATCATTCACGAGTAGCAGACCATGCGGCTAGGGGAAGGAGTTGCTAAGATCCTACATTTCATAGACTTTCATGTTCCTCTTCAGGAATTTCTTTCTCTGATGCGGTGGGTCCGAGGGGCCGCGCCAGAAGCGGCGCCGGCCCATGACGATCTCCTCCGATGAGGAGACAACTGACGACTTCCAGGTTGGCCCCTCTGGCCCGGCGCAGTCTATGGATGAGGGCAGGGCTGACGCTCAAAGCGAGCCCCCGAGGCTGAAGAGGCTGCTTCGGGGCAGCAAGGCCGGGCCCTCCGCAGAGAGCTCCGGAGCAGGGGGCTCGACCACCAACCCCCTCAAGGAGAAAAGGCGGCCGAGGGCTTTGATCTTCTCTCCACGGTGAGTTTTATATGCGGCCTCCCTAGATCTTGACTTCTTGCATTTTCCTGACGCTAGTCATGCTTTTCGTAGGGCTGCCAGGGGCCCGAGGCCGAGCGAGGTGCCGCCAGCCCCCGAGCTTGTAGGAGGCACTGATGCCGCCGGTCCCGCAAGGGACCCTCTTCTTTCGGAGGCCACCCCGGTGATGCCGGAGGACAGGTGGGTACCACAAGAGTCGCCGCCTGCGACGACCGGTGAGGGGGCGAATGGTGGTGCAGGGCCCGCCTCACCAGGTGCAGCCCCCACACCGGGGGCCGAGGAGGTCATTCCACCCGAGGAAAATACTCGCGAGGGCCTGGGCCATGCTCAAGGAGGGGGCCCGGCGAGGCCTGAAGGGGAATCCGCGGCGCCGCCCTCGGCGGGTGCAGGCCCGCGCCACCAGGGTGGCACCGATGCTTGCCCTATCATGGTCGATGACGATGAGGAGGAGGAGACTGTGGAGACGCCCGAGGTGAAAACCCAGGCCGCCGACGCCTCTTCTGTCGGCGCGACTGATGGCACCCCTAGCGCCGGGCCGGCCCCTCCCCGCCAGCCGCCGGCACCGGGCGCTAGCACACCGACGGGGGGTCAGGCTGGCGCTGATCCTGATCTTAACGCTCTCTTCGACGTGGGGAGCTTTCTCGATGAAGTTATGGGCAAGGATGCTTGGACCGTCCGAATCCATGGCCGCCGAGGTGCCTTCCGGCTGGAGGGCACCGCGGCGGAGATCTTGAAGCACGCCATTGACGCCATGCAAGCCGAGTTCGACCGTGGTGTCGAGGCCATCAACTTGGAGCGTCGACACCTTGAGCTTCTGGGCGCCAAGTTCCGCCAGGTGTCTGCGGAGTGCAGTCAAAGGGAGCGCGTGGCGGCACTCCAACGCCAAGATATGCTGGAGGAGGTTCAGGTGAAGCTCACGGCGGTGAAGAGCCGTGAGGACGAGGTCCGCCTGAAGGTGGTTGAGTATGAGTGGAGTGTGGCGAACCAAGCTCGCGACCGTAAGGAGAAAGAGGAGAAGATGTCCCGCCGGAAGGCGGAGCTGAACGCCTTTGAGAAGGAAATCCAGGCCAGAGAGACCGAGGTCCTCAAGGAAATATGCCCTAGAGGCAATAATAAAGTTGTTATTTATATTTCCTTATATCATGATAAATGTTTATTATTCATGCCAGAATTGTATTAACTGGAAACTTAGTACATGCGTGAATACATAGACAAACCAGAGTGTCCCTAGTATGCCTCTACTTGACTAGCTCGTTAATCAGACATGGTTATGTTTCCTGACCATAAACATGTGTTGTCATTTGATGAACAGGATCACATCATTAGAGAATGATGTGATGGACAAGACCCATCCGTTAGCTTAGCATAATGATTGTTTAGTTTTATTGCTATTGCTTTCATCATGACTTATACATGTTGCTCTGACTATGAGATTATGCAACTCCCGAATACCCGAGGAACACCTTGTGTGCTATCAAACGTCACAACATAACTGGGTGATTATAAAGATGCTCTACAAATGTCTCCGAAGGTGTTTGTTGGGTTGGCATAGATCGAGATTAGAATTTGTCACTCCGTGTATAGGAGAGGTATCTCTGAGCCCTCTCGGTAATGCACATCACTATAAGCCTTGCAAGCAATGTGACTAATGAGTTAGTCACGGGATGATGCATTACGGAATGAGTAAAGAGACTTGCCGCTAACGAGATTGAACTAGGTATGATGATACCGATGATTGAATCTCGGGAAAGTAACATACCGATGACAAAGGGAACAACGTATGTTGTTATGCGGTTTGACCGATAAAGATCTTCGTAGAATATGTAGGAGCCAATATGAGCATCCAGGTTCCACTATTGGTAATTTACCGGAGATGTGTCTCGGTCATGTCTACATAGTTCTCGAACCCATAGGGTCCGCACGCTTAATGTTCGATGACAATTTGTATTATGAGTTATGTGATTTGATGACCGAAGTTTGTTCGGAGTCCTGGATGAGATCACGGACATGACGAGGAGTCTCTAAATGGTAGAGAGGTAAATATTCATATATAGGACGATGGTATTTGGACACTGAAAGTGTTCCGGGTGATACAGGGTCACCGGAAGGGGTTCCGGACAACCCCCGACAAAGATATGGGCTTAATGGGCCAAGTAAGGGAACACACCAGCCACGTGGAGAGAAAGGGAAAGGAGAGGAGGAAAAGGAAAGTATGAAGTGGGACTCCTACTTCCTTCTGTTGGAAATATGCCCTAGAGGCAATAATAAAATGGTTATTATTATATTTCCTTGTTCATGATAATTGTCTATTGTTCATGCTATAATTGTGTTATCCGGAAATCGTAATGCATGTGTGAATACATAGACCACAACACGTCCCTAATGAGCCTCTAGTTGACTAGCTTGTTGATCAAAAGATAGTCATGGTTTCGTGACTATGGACATTAGATGTCATTGATAACGGGATCACATCATTAGGAGAATGATGTGATGGACAAGACCCAATCCTAAGCATAGCTCAAAGATCGTGTAGTTCGTTTGCTAGAGCTTTTCCGAATGTCAAGTATCATTTCCTTAGACCATGAGATTGTGCAACTCCCGGATGCCGTAGGAGTGCTTTGGGTGTGCCAAACGTCACAACGTAACTGGGTGACTATAAAGGTGCACTACGGGTATCTCCGAAAGTGTCTGTTGGGTTGGCACGAATCGAGACTGGGATTTGTCACTCCGTATGACGGAGAGGTATCTCTGGGCCCACTCGGTAATGCATCATCATAATGAGCTCAATGTGACCAAGTGGTTGATCACGGGATCATGCATTACGGTACGAGTAAAGTGACTTGCCTGTAACGAGATTGAACGAGGTATTGGGATACCGACGATCGAGTCTCGGGCGAGTAACGTACCGATTGACAAAGGGAATTGTATACGGGATTGATTGAATCCTCGACATCGTGGTTCATCCGATGAGATCATCGAGGAGCATGTGGGAGCCAACATGGGTATCCAGATCCCGCTGTTGGTTATTGACCGGAGAGTCGTCTCGGTCATGTCTGCGTGTCTCCCGAACCCGTAGGGTCTACATGTTGGGTTTCGTAGTAATTTCAAAAAATTTCCTACGCACACGCAAGATCATGATGCATAGCAACGAGAGGGGAGAGTGTTGTCTACGTACCCAACGCAAACCGACTGCGGAAGCGCTGACACGACGTAGAGGAAGTAGTCGTACGTCTTCACGATCCAACCGATCAAGCACCGAAACTACGACACCTCCGAGTTTGAGCACACGTTCAGCTCGATGACGATCCCCGGACTCCGATCCAGCAAAGTGTCGGGGAAGAGTTCCGTCAGCACGACGGCGTGGTGACGATCTTGATGCACTACGGCAGCAGGGCTTCGCCTAAACTCCGCTACAATATTATCGAGGAATATGGTGGCTGGGGGCACCGCACACGGCTAAGGAATAGATCACGTGGATCAACTTGTGTGTTCTTTGGGGTGCCCTGCCTCTGTATATAAAGGACTAGAGGGGGGGGAGGCTGGCCGGCCAAGGGAGGGTGCGCCAGGAGAGTCCTACTCCCTCTGGGAGTAGGATTCCCCCCCCCCCCAATCCTTCCGCATAACAACATACGTTGTTCCCTTTGTCATCGGTATGTTACTTGCCCGAGATTCGATCGTCGGTATCCAATACCTAGTTCAATCTCGTTACCGGCAAGTCTCTTTACTCGTTCCGTAATACATCATCTCACAACTAACATATTAGTTGTAATGCTTGCAAGGCTTATGTGATGTGCATTACCGAGAGGGCCCAGAGATACCTCTCCGACAATCGGAGTGACAAATCCTAATCTCGAAATACGCCAACCCAACATGTACCTTTGGAGACACCTGTAGTACTCCTTTATAATCACCCAGTTACGTTGTGATGTTTGGTAGTACCCAAAGTGTTCCTCCGGCAAACGGGAGTTGCATAATCTCATAGTTATAGGAACATGTATAAGTCATGAAGAAAGCAATAGCAACATACTAAACGATCGGGTGCTAAGCTAATGGAATGGGTCATGTCAATCAGATCATTCAACTAATGATGTGACCTCGTTAATCAAATAACAACTCATTATTCATGGTTAGGAAACATAACCATCTTTGATTAACGAGGTAGTCAAGTAGAGGCATACTAGTGACACTTTGTTTGTCTATGTATTCACACATGTATTATGTTTCCGGTTAATACAATTCTAGCATGAATAATAAACATTTATCATGATTATAAGGAAATAAACAATAACTTTATTATTGCCTCTAGGGCATATTTCCTTCAGTCTCCCACTTGCACTAGAGTCAATAATCTAGTTCACATCGCCATGTGATTTAACAACAATAGTTCACATCACCATGTGATTAATACCCATAGTTCACATCGATATGTGATCAACACCCAAAGGGTTTTACTAGAGTCAGTAATCTAGTTCACATCGCTATGTGATTAACACCCAAAGAGTACTAAGGTGTGATCATGTTTTGCTTGTGAGATAGTTTTAGTCAACGGGTCTGTCACATTCAGATCCGTAAGTATTTTGCAAATATTTATGTCAACAATGCTCTGCACGGAGCTACTCTAGCTAATTGCTCCCACTTTCAATATGTATCTAGATCGTGACTTAGAGTCATCCAGATCTGTGTCAAAACTTGCATCGACGTAACCTTTTACGACGAACCTTTTTGTTCACCTCCATAATTGAGAAATATTTCCTTATTCCACTAAGGATAATTTTGACCGCTGTCCAGTGATCTACTCTTAGATCACTATTGTACTCCCTTGCTTAAAACAGTGTAGGGTATACAATAGATCTGGTGCACAGCATGGCATACTTTATAGAACCTATGGATGAGGCATAGGGAATGACTTTCATTCTCTTTCTATCTTCTGCCGTGGTCGGGCTTTGAGTCTTACTCAACTTCACACCTTGTAATACAGGCAAGAACTCTTTCTCTGACTGCTCCATTTTTGAACTACTTCAAAATCTTGTTAAGGTATGTACTTATTGAAAAAACTTATCAAGCGTCTTGATCTATCTCTATAGATCTTGATGCTCAATATGTAAGCAGCTTCACCGAAGTCTTTCTTTGAAAAACTCCTTTCAAACACTCCTTTATGCTTTACAGAATAATTCTACATTATTTCCGATCAACAATATGTCATACACATATACTTATCAGAAATGCTGTAGTGCTCCCACTCACTTTCTTGTAAATACAGGCTTCACCGCAAGTATGTATAAAACTATATGCTTTGATCAACTTATCAAAACGTATATTCCAACTCCGAGATGCTTGCACCAGTCCATAGATGGATCGCTGGAGCTTGCATATTTTGTTAGCACCTTTGGGATTGATAAAACCTTCTGGTTGTATCATATACAACTCTTCTTTAATAAATCCATTAAGGAATGCAGTTTTGTTTATCCATTTGCCATATTTCATAAAATGCGGCAATTGCTAACATGATTCGGACAGACTTAAGCATAGATACGAGTGAGAAAATCTCATCGTAGTCAATACCTTGAACTTGTCAAAAAACCTTTTGCGACAATTCTAGCTTTGTAGATAGTAACACTACTATCAGCGTCCGTCTTCCTCTTGAAGATCCATTTATTTTCTATGGCTTCCCGATCATCGGGCAAGTCAACCAAAGTCTATACTTTGTTCTCATACATGGATCCCATCTCAGATTTCATTGCCTCAAGCCATTTTACGGAATCTGGGCTCATCATCGCTTCCTCATAGTTCGCAAGTTCGTCATGGTCTAGTAACATGACTTCCAGAACAGGATTACCGTACCACTCTGGTGCGGATCTCACTCTGGTTTACCTGCGAGATTCGGTAGTAACTTGATCTAAAGTTACATGATCATCATCATTAGCTTCCTCACTAATTGGTGTAGTAGTCACAGGAACAGATTTCTGTGATGAACTACTTTCCAATAAGGGAGAAGGTACAATTACCTTATCAAGTTTTTACTTTCCTCCCACTCACTTCTTTCGAGAGAAACTCCTTCTCTAGAAAGGATCCATTCTTAGCAACGAATGTCTTGCCTTCGGATCTGTGATAGAAGGTGTACCCAACAGTCTCCTTTGGGTATCCTATGAAGACACATTTCTCCGATTTGGGTTCGAGCTTATCAGGTTGAAGCTTTTTCACATAAGCATCGCAGCCCCAAACTTTAAGAAACGACAACTTTGGTTTCTTGCCAAACCATAGTTCATAAGGTGTCGTCTCAACGGATTTTGATGGTGCCCTATTTAACGTGAATGCGGCCGTCTCTAAAGCATAACCCCAAAACGATAGTGGTAGATCGGTAAGAGATATCATAGATCGCACCATATCTAATAAAGTATGGTTATGACGTTCGGACACACCATTACATTGTGGTGTTCCAGGTGGCGTGAGTAGTGAAACTATTTCACATTGTTTTTAACTGAAGGCCAAACTCGTAACTCAAATACTCTTCTCTACGATCAGATCGTAGAAATTTTATTTTTCTTGTTACGATGATTTTTCACTTCACTCTGAAATTCTTTGAACTTTTCAAATGTTTCAGACTTATGTTTCATCAAGTAGTTATACTCATATCTGCTCAAATCATCTGTGAAGATCAGAAAATAATGATACTTGTCGCGAGCCTCAATATTCATCGGACCACATACATCAGTATGTATGATTTCCAACAAATCTGTTGCTCGCTCCATTGTTCCGTAGAACAGAGTCTTAGTCATCTTGCCCATGAGGCATGGTTCGTACGCATCAACTGATTCATAATCAAGTGATTCCAAAAGCCCATCAGCATGGAGTTTCTTCTTGCGCTTTACACCAATATGACCTAAACGGTAGTGCCACAAATTAGTTGCACTATCATTATTAACTTTGCATCTCTTGGTTTCAATATTATGATTATGTGTATCACTACGATCGAGATCCAACGAACTATTTTCATTGGGTGTGTAACCATATAAGGTTTTATTCATGTAAACAGAACAACAATTTATTCTCTTACTTAAATGAATAACCGTATTACAATAAACATGATCAAATCATATTCATGCTCAACGCAAACACCAAATAACACTTATTCAGGTTCAACACCAATCCCGAAAGTATAGGGAGTGTGCGATGATGATCATATCAATCTTGGAACTACTTCCAACACACATCGTCACTTCACCCTTAACTAGTCTCTGTTTATTCTGCAACTCATGTTTCGAGTTACTAATCTTAGCAACTGAACTAGTATCAAATACTGAGGGGTTGCTATAAACACTAGTAAAGTACACATCAATAACATGGATATCAAATATACTTATGTTCACTTTGCCATCCTTCTTATCCGCCAATCACTTGGGGTAGTTCCGCTTCCAGTGACCAGTCCTTTTGCAGTAGAAGCACTTAGTCTCAGGCTTAGGACCAGACTTGGGCTTCTTCACTTGAGCAGCAACTTGCTTGCCGTTCTTCTTGAAGTTCCCCTTCTTCCCTTTGCCCTTTTCTTGAAACTAGAGATCTTGTCAACCATTAACACTTGATGTTTTTCTTGATTTCTACCTTCGTTGATTTCAGCATCACGAAGAGCTTGGGAGTTGTTTCTGTTATCCCTTGCATTATAGTTCATCGCGAAGTTCTACTAACTTGGTGATGGTGACTAGAGAATTCTGTCAATCACTATCTTATCTGGAAGATTAACTCCCACTTGATTCAAGCGATTGTAGTACCCAGACAATCTGAGCACATGCTCACTAGTTGAGCGATTCTCCTCCATCTTTTAGCTATAGAACTTGTTGGAGACTTCATATCTCTCAACTCGGGTATTTGCTTGAAATATTAACTTCAACTCCTGGAACATCTCATATGGTCCATGACGTTCAAAACGTCTTTGAAGTCCCGATTCTAAGCCGTTAAGCATGGTGCACTTAAACTATCAAGTAGTCATCATATTGAGCTAGCCAAACGTTCATAACGTCTGCATCTGCTCTTGCAATATGTCTGTCACCTAGCGGTGCATCAAGGACATAATTCTTCTGTGCAGCAATGAGGATAAACCTCAGATCACAGATCCAATCCGCATTATTGCTACTAACATATTTCAACACAATTTTCTCTAGGAACATATCAAAATAAACATATGAAAGCAACAACGCGAGCTATTGATCTATAACATAGATATGCTAATACTACCAGGACTAAGTTCATGATAAATTAAAGTTCAATTAATCATATTACTTAAGAACTCCCACTTAGAAAGACATCCCTCTAATCTTCTAAGTGATCACGTGATCCAAATCAACTAAACCATAACCGATCATCACGTGAGATGGAGTAGTTTTCAATGGTGAACATCGTTATGTTGATCATATCTACTATATGATTCACGCTCGACCTTTCGGTCTCCGTGTTCCGAGGCCATATCTGCATATGCTAGGCTCGTCAAGTTTAACCTGAGTATTCTGCGTGTGCAAAACTGGCTTGCACCCGTTGTAGATGGACGTAGAGCTTATCACACCCGATCATCCCGTGGTGTCTGGGCACGACGAACTTTGGCAACGGTGCATACTCAGGGAGAACACTTCTTGATAATTTAGTGAGAGATCATCTTATAATGCTACCGTCAATCAAAGCAAGATAAGATGCATAAAAAAATAAACATCACATGCAATCAATATAAGTGATATGATATGGCCATCATCATCTTGTGCTTGTGATCTCCATCTCCGAAGCACCGTCATGATCACCATCGTCACCGGCGCGACACCTTGATCTCCATCGTAGCATCGTTGTCGTCTCACCAATCTTATGCTTCCACGACTATCACTACCGTTTAGTAATAAAGTAAAGCATTACATCGCGATTGCATTGCATACAATAAAGCGACAATCATATGGCTCCTGCCAGTTGCCGATAACTCGGTTACAAAACATGATCATCTCATACAATAAAATTCAGCATCATGCCTTGACCATATCACATCACAACATGCCCTGCAAAAATAAGTTAGACGTCCTCTACTTTGTTGTTGCAAGTTTTACGTGGCTGCTACGGGCTTAAGCCAGAACCAATCTCACCTACGCATCAAAACCACAACGATAGTTTGTCAAATAGACTCCGTTTTAACCTTCGCAAGGATCGGGCGTAGCCACACTTGGTTCAACTAAAGTTGGAGAGACAGTCGCCCGCAAGCCACCTATGTGCAAAGCACGTCGGGGGAACCGGTCTCGCGTAAGCGTACGCGTAATGTTGGTCCGCGTCGTCTCGTCCAACAATGCCGCCGAACCAAAGTATGACATGCTGGTAGGCAGTATGACTTATATCGCCCACAACTCACTTGCGTTCTACTCGTGCATATAACATCAACATAAATAACCTAGGCTCGGATGCCACTGTTGGGTTTCGTAGTAATTTCAAAAAATTTCCTACGCACACGCAAGATCATGTGATGCATAGCAACGAGAGGGGAGAGTGTTGTCTACGTACCCAACGCAGACCGACTGCGGAAGCGCTGACACGACGTAGAGGAAGTAGTCGTACGTCTTCACGATCCAACCGATCAAGCACCGAAACTACGGCACCTCCGAGTTTGAGCACACGTTCAGCTCGATGACGATCCCCGGACTCCCATCCAGCAAAGTGTTAGGGAAGAGTTCCGTCAGCACGACGGCGTGGTGACGATCTTGATGCACTACGGCAGCAGGGCTTCGCCTAAATTCCGCTACAGTATTATCGAGGAATATGGTGGCTGGGGGCACCGCACACGGCTAAGGAATAGATCACGTGGATCAACTTGTGTGTTCTTTAGGGTGCCCTACCTCTGTATATAAAGGACTAGAGGGGGGAGGCTGGCCGGCCAAGGGAGGGTGCGCCAGGAGAGTCCTACTCCCTCTAGGAGTAGGATTCCCCCCCCCCCCAATCCTAGTTGGAATAGGATTCCTTGAGGGGGGAAAGAGAGAGAGGGGGCCGGCCACCTCTCCTAGTCCTAATAGGACTAGGGGAAGGGGGGGAGGCGCACAACCACCTTGGGCTGCCCCTTTCTCCTTTCCACTAAAGCCCACTAAGGCCCATTAACTCCCGGGGGGTTCCGGTAACCTCCCGGTACTCCGGTAAAATCCCGATTTCACCCGGAACACTTCCGATATCCAAACATAGGCTTCCAATATATCAATCTTTACGTCTCGACCATTTCGAGACTCCTCGTCATGTCTGTGATCACATCCGGGACTCCGAACAACCTTTGGTACATCAAAATGCATAAACTCATAATATAACTGTCATCGTAACCTTAAGCGTGCGGACCCCACGGGTTCGAGAACAATGTAGACATGACCGAGACACGTCTCCGGTCAATAACCAATAGCGGGACCTGGATGCCCATATTGGCTCCTACATATTCTACGAAGATCTTTATCGGTCAGACCGCATAACAACATACGTTGTTCCCTTTGTCATCGGTATGTTACTTGCCCGAGATTCGATCGTCGGTATCCAATACCTAGTTCAATCTCGTTACCGGCAAGTCTCTTTACTCGTTCCGCAATACATCATCTCACAACTAACATATTATTTGTAATGCTTGCAAGGCTTATGTGATGTGCATTACTGAGAGGGCCCAGAGATACCTCTCCAACAATCGGAGTGACAAATCCTAATCTCGAAATATGCCAACCCAACATGTACCTTTGGAGACACCTGTAGTACTCCTTTATAATCACCCAGTTACGTTGTGACGTTTGGTAGTACCCAAAGTGTTCCTCCGACAAACGGGAGTTGCATAATCTCATAGTTATAGGAACATGTATAAGTCATGAAGAAAGCAATAGCAACATACTAAACGATCGGGTGCTAAGCTAATGGAATGGGTCATGTCAATCAGATCATTCAACTAATGATGTGACCTCGTTAATCAAGTAACAACTCATTGTTCATGGTTAGGAAACATAACCATCTTTGATTGACGAGCTAGTCAAGTAGAGGCATACTAGTGACACTTTGTTTGTCTATGTATTCACACATGTATTATGTTTCCGGTTAATCCAATTCTAGCATGAATAATAAACATTTATCATGATTATAAGGAAGTAAATAATAACTTTATTATTGCCTCTAGGGCATATTTCCTTCACTACACACTTAAGGTTCGGTGACGCTAGGGTTGTTGAGATACTAGTATGCGGTAACCCGAAAGTTGTTCGGAGTCCCGGATGAGATCCCAGACGTCACGAGGAGTTCCGGAATGGTCCGGAGGTGAAGAATTGTATATAGGAAGTCCAGTTTCGGCCACCGGGAAAGTTTCGGGGGTCACCGGTATTGTACCTGTTGGGTAACGTTGCAGAAAACAAAAATTTTCCTACGGTTTCACCAAGATCCATCTATGAGTTCATCTAGCAACGAGTGATCGGATTGCATCTACATACCTTTTTAGATCACGCGCGGAAGCGTTCAAAGAACGGGGATGAGGAAGTCGTACTCGACGTGATCCAAATCACCGGAGATCCTAGCGCCGAACGGACGGCACCTCCGCGTTCAACACACGTACGGTCAGCGTGACGTCTCCTCCTTCTTGATCCAGCAAGGGGAAGGAGAGGTTGATGAAGATCCAGCAGCACGACGGCGTGGTGGTGGATGCAGGGGTCACCGCAGCAGGGCTTCGCCGTTCTACTACGAGAGGGAGAGGTGTAGCAGGGGAGAGGGAGGCGCCAAGACTCAAGGGTGCGGCTGCCCCCTCCCTCCCCCTTTATATAGGCCCCCTAGGGGGCGCGCCGGCCCTATGAGATGGGATCTCCTAGGGGGGGGCGGCCAAGGGGTGGAGTGCCCCCCAAGCCAGGTGGGGCGCCCCCCACCCTAGGGTTCCCAACCCTAGGCGCATGGGGTGGGACAAGGGGGGCGCACCAGCCCACTATGGGATGGTTCCCCTCCCCACTTTGGCCCATGGGGCCCTCCGGGATGGGTGGCCCCACGCGGTGGACCCCCGGGACCCTTCCGGTGGTCCCGGTACAATACTGGTGACCCCCGAAACTCTCCCGATGGCCGAAACTACACTTCCTATATATAATTCTTCACCTCCGGACCATTCCGGAACTCCTCGCGACGTCCGGGATCTCATCCGGGACTCCGAACAACTTTTGGGTTATTGCATATTATATCTCTACAACCCTAGCGTCACCGAACCTTAAGTGTGTAGACCCTACGGGTTTGGGAGACATGTAGACATGACCGAGATGGCTCTCCGGTCAATAACCAACAGCGGGATCTGGATACCCATGTTGGCTCCCACATGCTCCTCGATGATCTCATCGGCTGAACCACGATGTCGAGGATTCAAGGAACCCCGTATACAATTCCCTTTGTCAATTGGTATGTTACTTGCCCGAGATTCGATCGTCGGTATCCCAATACCTCGTTCAATCTCGTTACCGGCAAGTCACTTTACTCGTACCGTAATGCATGATCCCGTGACCAGACACTTGGTCACTTTGAGCTCATTATGATGATGCATTACCGAGTGGGCCCAGAGATACCTCTCCGTTATACGGAGTGACAAATCCCAGTCTTGATCCGTGTCAACCCAACAGACACTTTCGGTGATACCCGTAGTATACCTTTATAGTCACCCAGTTACGTTGTGACATTTGGTACACCCAAAGCACTCCTACGGCATCCGGGAGTTACACGATCTCATGGTCTAAGGAAAAGATACTTGACATTGGAAAAACTCTAGCAAACGAACTATATGATCTTGTGCTATGTTTAGGATTGGGTCTTGTCCATCACATCATTCTCCTAATGATGTGATCTCGTTATCAATGACATCCAATGTCCATAGTCAGGAAACCATGACTATCTGTTGATCAAGAGCTAGTCAACTAGAGGCTTACTAGGGACATGTTGGTGTCTATGTATTCACACATGTATTACGATTTCCGGATAACAAAATTATAGCATGAACAAAAGACAATTATCATGAACAAAGAAAAATAATAATAATCCTTTTATTATTGCCTCTAGGGAATATTTCCAACAGTCTCCCACTTGCACTAGAGTCAATAATCTAGTTACATTGTGATGAATCGAACACCCATGGAATTCTGGTGTTGATCATGTTTTGCTCTAGGGAGAGGTTTAGTCAACGGATCTGCTACATTCAGGTCCGTATGTACTTTACAAATATCTATGTCTCCATCTTGAAAATTTTCACGAATGGAGTTGAAGCGACGCTTGATGTGCCTGGTCTTCTTGTGAAACCTGGGCTCCTTGGCAAGTGCAATAGCTCCAGTGTTGTCACAGAAGAGTTTGATCGGCCTCGACGCATTGGGTATGACTCCTAGGTCGGTGATGAACTCCTTCACCCAAATTGCTTCATGCGCTGCCTCCGAGGCTGCCATGTACTTCGCTTCACATGTAGACCCCGCCACGACGCTCTGCTTGCAACTGCACCAGCTTACTGCCCCACCATTCAAAATATGCACGTATCCGGTTTGTGACTTAGAGTCATCCAGATCTGTGTCGAAGCTAGCGTTGACGTAACCCTTTACGACGAGCTCTTTGTCACCTCCATAAACGAGAAACATTTCCTTAGTCCTTTTCAGGTACTTCAGGATATTCTTGACCACTGTCCAGTGTTCCTTGCCGGGATTACTTTGGTACCTACCTACCAAACTTACGGCAAGGTTTACATCAGGTCTGGTACACAGCATGGCATACATAATAGAACCTATGGCTGAGGCATAGGGATGACACTCATCTCTTCTATATCTTCTGCCGTGGTCGGACATTGAGCTGAGCTCAATTTCACACCTTGCAACACAGGCAAGAACCCCTTCTTAGACTGATCCATATTGAACTTCTTCAATATCTTATCAAGGTATGTGCTTTGTGAAAGACCTATGAGGCGTCTTGATCTATCTCTATAGATCTTGATGCCCAATATATAAGCAGCTTCTCCAAGGTCCTTCATTGAAAAACTCTTATTCAAGTAGGCCTTAATGCTGTCCAAAAGCTCTATATCATTTCCCATCAAAAGTATGTCATCTACATATAATATGAGAAATGCTACAGAGCTCCCACTCACTTTCTTGTAAACGCAGGCTTCTCCATAAGTCTGCATAAACCCAAACGCTTTGATCATCTCATCAAAGCGAATGTTCCAACTCCGAGATGCTTGCACCAGCCCATAAATCGAGGTTGGAGCTTGCACACCTTGTCAGCATTCTTAGGATCGACAAAACCTTCCGGCTGCATCATGTACAATTCTTCCTTAAGGAAACCATTAAGGAATGCCGTTTTGACGTCCATTTGCCATATCTCATAATCATAGAATGCGACAATTGCTAACATGATTCGGATGGACTTCAGCTTCGCTACCGGTGAGAAAGTCTCATCGTAGTCAACCCCTTGAACTTGTCGATAACCCTTAGCGACAAGCCGAGCTTTATAGATGGTCACATTACCATCCGCGTCTGTCTTCTTCTTAAAGATCCATTTATTTTCTATGGCTCGCCGCTCAACGGGCAAGTCAGTCAAAGTCCATACTTCGTTTTCATACATGGATCCTATCTCGGATTTCATGGCTTCCAGCCATTTGTCGGAATCCGGGCCCGCCATCGCTTCTTCATAGTTCGAAGGTTCACCGTTGTCTAACAACATGATTTCCAAGACAGGGTTGCCGTACCACTCTGGTGCGGAACGTGTCCTTGTGGACCTACGAAGTTCAGTAGCAACTTGATCTGAAGTTTCATGATCATCATCATTAACTTCCTCTCTAGTCGGTGCAGGCACCTCAGGAACATTTTCTTGAGTTGCGCCATTTTCCGGTTCAAGAGGTAATACTTCATCAAGTTCTACTTTCCTCCCACTTACTTCTTTCGAGAGAAACTCCTTCTCCAGAAAGGATCCATTCTTGGCAACAAAGATCTTGCCTTCGGATCTGAGGTAAAAGGTATACCCAATAGTTTCTTTAGGGTATCCTATGAAGACGCATTTTTTCCGACTTGGGTTCGACTTTTTAGGTTGAAGTTTCTTGACATAAGCATCGCATCCCCAAACTTTTAGAAACGACAGCTTAGGTTTCTTCCCAAACCATAACCCATACGGTGTCGTCTCAACGGATTTCGACGGAGCCCTATTTAAAGTGAATGCGGCAGTCTCTAAAGCATAGCCCCAAAAAGATAGCGGTAAATCGGTACGAGACATCATAGATCGCACCATATCTAATAGAGTGCGATTACGACGTTCGGACACACCATTACGCTGAGGTGTTCCAGGCGGCGTGAGTTGTGAAACTATTCCACATTTTCTTAAGTGTGTGCCAAATTCGTGACTCAAGTATTCTCCTCCACGATCTGATCGCAGGACCTTGATTTTCCTGTCACGTGGATTCTCAACCTCACTTTGAAATTCCTTGAACCTTTCAAAGGTCTCAGACTTGTGTTTCGTTAAGTAGACATACCCATATCTACTCAAGTCATCAGTGAGGGTGAGAACATAACGATAACCACCGCGAGCCTCAACACTCATTGGACCGCACACATCAGTATGTATGATTTCCAATAAGTTGGTTGCTCGCTCCATTGTTCCTGAGAACGGAGTCTTGGTCATTTTACCCATGAGGCATGGTTCGCATGTGTCAAATGATTCGTAATCAAGAGACTCTAAAAGTCCATCTACACGGAGCTTCTTCATGCGTTTGACACCTATGTGACCAAGGCGGCAGTGCCACAAGTATGTGGGACTATCATTATCAACCTTACATCTTTTGGTACTCACACTATGAATATGTGTAGCATTGCGCTCGAGATTCATTAAGAATAAACCATTCACCATCGGAGCATGACCATAAAACATATCTCTCATATAAATAGAACAACCATTATTCTCGGATTTAAATGAGTAGCCATCTCGTATTAAACGAGATCCTGATACAATGTTCATGCTCAAACTTGGCACTAAATAACAATTATTGAGGTTCCAAACTAATCCCGTAGGTAAATGTAGAGGTAGCGTGCCGACGGCGATCACATCGACCTTGGAACCATTCCCGACGCGCATTGTCACCTCGTCCTTCGCCAGTCTCCGCTTATTCCGCAGCTCCTGCTTTGAGTTATAAATGTGAGCAACTACACCGGTATCAAATACCCAGGAGCTACTACGAGTACTGGTAAGGTACACATCAATTACATGTATATCACATATACCTTTCGTTTTGCCGGCCTTCTTGTCCGCTAAGTATTTGGGGCAGTTCCGCTTCCAGTGACCACTTTCCTTGCAATAAAAGCACTCAGTCTCGGGCTTGGGTCCATTCTTTGGCTTCTTCCCGGCAGCTTGCTTGCCGGGCGCGGCAACTCCCTTGCCGTCCTTCTTGAAGTTTTTCTTACCCTTGCCTTTCTTGAACTTAGTGGTTTTATTCACCATCAACACTTGATGTTCCTTTTTGACTTCTACCTCTACTGATTTCAGCATTGCAAATACTTCAGGAATGGTCTTTTCCATCCCCTGCATATTGAAGTTCATCACAAAGCTCTTGTAGCTCGGTGGAAGCGACTGAAGGATTCTGTCAATGACCGCGTCATCCGGGAGATTAACTCCCAGCTGAGTCAAGCGGTTATGTAACCCTGACATAGTGAGTATGTGCTCACTGACAGAACTATTTTCCTCCATCTTACAGCTGAAGAACTTGTCGGAGACTTCATATCTCTCGACCCGGGCATGAGCTTGAAAAACCATTTTCATCTCTTCGAACATCTCATATGCTCCGTGTCTCTCAAAACGCTTTTGGAGCCCCGGTTCTAAGCTGTAAAGCATGCCACACTGAACGAGGGAGTAATCATCGGTACGTGTCTGCCAAGCGTTCATAACGTCTTGTTCTGCAGGGAGAACATGTGCTTCACCTAGCGGTGCTTGTAGGACATAATCTTTCTTGGCAGCTATGAGGATGATCCTCAGGTTCCGGACCCAGTCCGTATAATTGCTGCCATCGTCTTTCAGCTTGGTTTTCTCTAGGAACGCGTTGAAGTTGAGGACAACGTTGGCCATTTGATCTACAAGACATATTGTAAATATTTTAGACTAAGTTCATAATAATTAAGTCCATCTAATCAAATTATTCAATGAACTCCCACTCAGATAGACATCCCTCCAGTCATCTAAGTATAACATGATCCGAGTTAACTAGGCCGTGTCCGATCATCACGTGAGACGGACTAGTCAACATCGGTGAACATCTTCATGTTGATCGTATCTTCTATACGACTCATGCTCGACCTTTCGGTCTTATGTGTTCCTAGGCCATGTCTGTACATGCTAGGCTCGTCAAGTCAACCTAAGTGTTTGAATGTGTAAATCTGTCTTACACCCGTTGTATGTGAACGTTGGAATCTATCACACCCGATCATCACGTGGTGCTTCAAAACAACGAACGGTCGCAACGGTGCACAGTTAGGGGGAACACTTTCTTGAAATTATTATGAGGGATCATCTTATTTACTACCGTCATTCTAAGTAAACAAGATGCAAAAACATGATAAACATCACATGCAATCAAATAATAATAGTGACATGATATGGCCAATATCACATAGCTCCTTTGATCTCCATCTTGGGGCTCCATGATCATCTCGTCACTGGCATGACACCATGATTTCCATCATCATGATCTCCATCATCGTGTCTCCATGAAGTTGCTCACCAACTATTACTTCTACTACTATGGCTAACACGTTTAGCAATAAAGTAAAGTAATTTACATGGCGTTTCTCAATGACACGCAGGTCATACAAAAATAAAGATAACTCCTATGGCTCCTGCCGGTTGTCATACTCATCGACATGCAAGTCGTGATTCCTATTACAATAGCATGAACATCTCATACATCACATATATATCATTCATCATTCATCACAACTTTGGCCATATCACATCACAAAACACTTGCTGCAAAAACAAGTTAGACGTCCTCTAATTGTTGTTGCATGTTTTACGTGGCTGCAATAGGGTTCTAGCAAGAACATTTTCTTACCTACGTGAAAGCCACAACGTGATTTGTCAACTTCTATTGATCCTTCATAAGGACCCTTTTCATCGAATCCTCTCCAACTAAAGTGGGAGAGACAGACACCCGCCAGCCACCTTATGCAACTAGTGCATGTCAGTCGGTGGAACCGGTCTCACGTAAGCGTACGTGTAAGGTTGGTCCGGGCCGCTTCATCCCACAATACCGCGTTCAACACACGTACGGTCAGCGTGACGTCTCCTCCTTCTTGATCTAGCAAGGGGAAGGAGAGATTGATGAAGATCCAGCAGCACGACGGCGTGGTGGTGGATGCAGGGGTCACCGCAGCAGGGCTTCGCCGTTCTACTACGAGAGGGAGAGGTGTAGCAGGGGAGAGGGAGGCGCCAAGACTCAAGAGTGCGGCTGCCTCCTCCCCCCCTTTATATAGGCCCCCTAGGGGGTGCGCCGGCCCTAGGAGATGGGATCTCCTAGGGGGGGCGGCGGCCAAGGGGTGGAGTGCCCCCCAAGCCAGGTGGGGCGCCCCCCCACCCTAGGGTTCCCAACCCTAGGCGCATGGGGTGGGCCAAGGGGGGCGCACCAGCCCACTATGGGCTGGTTCCCCTCCCCACTTTGGCCCACGGGGCCCTCCGGGATGGGTGGCCCCACCCGGTGGACCCCCGGGACCCTTCCGGTGGTCCCGGTACAATACCGGTGACCCCCGAAACTCTCCCGATGGCCGAAACTACACTTCCTATATATAATTCTTCACCTACGGACCATTCCGGAACTCCTCGTAACGTCTGGGATCTCATCCGGGACTCCAAACAACTTTCGGGTTACTGCATATTATATCTCTACAACCCTAGCGTCACCGAACCTTAAGTGTGTAGACCTACGGGTTCGGGAGACATGTAGACATGACCGAGATGGCTCTCCGGTCAATAACCAATAGCGGGATCTGGATACCCATGTTGGCTCCCACATGCTCCTCGATGATCTCATCGGATGAACCACGATGTCGAGGATTCAAGCAACCCCGTATACAATTCCCTTTGTCAATCGGTATGTTACTTGCCCGAGATTCGATCGTCGGTATCCCAATACCTCGTTCAATCTCGTTACCGGCAAGTAACTTTACTCGTACCGTAATGTATGATCCCATGACCAGACACTTGGTCAATTTGAGCTCATTATGATGATGCATTACCGAGTGGGCCCAGAGATACCTCTCCGTTATACGGAGTGACAAATCCCAGTCTTGATCCGTGTCAACCCAACAGACACTTTTGGAGATACCCGTAGTATACCTTTATAGTCACCCAGTTACGTTGTGACATTTGGTACACCCAAAGCACTCCTACGGCTCCGGGAGTTACACGATCTCATGGTCTAAGGAAAAGATACTTGACATTGGAAAAACTCTAGCAAACGAACTATACGATCTTGTGCTATGTTTAGGATTGGGTCTTGTCCATCACATCATTCTCCTAATGATGTGATCTCGTTATCAATGACATCCAATGTCCATAGTCAGGAAACCATGACTATCTGTTGATCAACGAGCTAGTCAACTAGAGGCTTACTAGGGACATGTTTGGTGTCTATATTCACACATGTATTACGATTTCCGGATAACACAATTATAGCATGAACAAAAGACAATTATCATGAACAAGGAAATATAATAATAATCCTTTTATTATTGCCTCTAGGGCATATTTCCAACAGTACCGGGACCACCGGAAGGGTCCCGGGGGTCCACCGGGTGGGGCCACCTATCCTGGAGGGCCCCATGGGCTGAAGTGGGAGGGGTACCAGTCCCTGATGGGCTGGTGCACCCCCCTTGGGCCTCCCCCTGCGCATAGGGTTGGAAACCCTAGGGGTGGGGGCGCCCCACTTGGCTTGGGGGCAAGCCACCCCCCTTGGCCGGCGCCCCCCCATCTAGATGGGATCTAGAGGGGCTGGCGCCCCCTGGACCCCTATATAAATAGGGGGGAGGGAGGGATGCGACCTCTAGCCCCTGGCGCCTCCCTCTCCCTCCCGTGACACCTCTCCCTTTCGCTGAGCTTGGCGAAGCCCTGCCGAGATCACCGTTGCTTCCACCACCACGCCGTCATGCTACTGGATCTCCATCAACCTCTCCTTCCCCCTTGCTGGATCAAGAAGGAGGAGACGTCTTCCCAACCGTACGTGTGTTGAACGCGGAGGTGTCGTCCGTTCGGCGCTGGGTCATCGGTGATTTGGATCACGACGAGTACGACTCCATCAACCCTGTTATCTTGAACGCTTCCGCTCGCGATCTACAAGGGTATGTAGATGCACTCCCCTTTCCCTCGTTGCTAGATAACTCCATAGATTGATCTTGGTGATGCGTAGAAAATTTTAAATTCTGCTACGTTCCCCAATAGTGGCATCATGAGCTAGGTCTATGCATAGTTTCTATGCACGAGTAGAACACAAAGCAGTTGTGGGCGTCAATATTGTCAATTTACTTGCTGTTACTAGTCTTATCTTGATTCGGCAGCATCATGGGATGAAGTGGCCCGGACCGACCTTACACGTATGCTTACGTGAGACTGGTTCCACCGACTGACATGCACTAGTTGCATAAGGTGGCTAGCGGGTGTCTGTCTCTCCCACTTTAGTCGGATCAGATTCGATGAAAAGGGTCCTTATGAAGGGTAAATAGAAATTGTCATATCACGTTGTGGTTTTGGCGTAGGTAAGAAGCGTTCTTGCTAAAAAACCTATAGCAGCCACGTAAAAATTTGCAACAACAATTAGAGGATGTCTAACTTGTTTTTTGCAGCATGTGCCGTGTGATGTGATATGGCCAAAAAGGATGTGATGAATGATATATGTGATGTATGAGATTGATCATGTTCTTGTAATAGGAATCACGACTTGCACGTCGATGAGTATGACAACCGGCAGGAGCCATAGGAGTTGTCTTAATTTATTTGTGACCTGCGTGTCAACATATAATGTCATGTAATTACTTTACTTTATTGCTAAACCGTTAGCCATAGTAGTAGAAGTAATAGATGACGAGACAAATTCATGAAGACACGATGATGGAGATCATGGTGTCATGCCGGTGACGACGATGATCATGGCGCCCTGAAGATGGAGATCATAAGGAGCTAAATGATATTGGCCATATCATGTCACCATTTGATTGCATGTGATGTTTATCATGTTTTACATCTTATTTGCTTAGAACGACGGTAGCTTAAATAAGATGATCCCTCGCAATAATTTCAAGAAAGTGTCCCCCCTAACTGTGCACCGTTGCGAAGGTTCGTTGTTTCGAAGCACCACGTGATGATCGCGTGTGATAGATTCTAACGTTCGAATACAACGGGTGTAAGCCAGATTTACACACGCAATACACTTAGGTTGACTTGACGAGCCTAGCATGTACAGACATGGCCTCGGAACACGGAAGACCGAAAGGTCGAGCATGAGTCGTATAGAAGATACGATCAACATGAAGATGTTCACCGATGTTGACTAGTCTGTCTCACGTGATGATCGGACACGGCCTAGTCGACTCGGATCATGTTTCACTTAGATGACTAGAGGGATGTCTATCTGAGTGGGAGTTCATTGAATAATTTGATTAGGTGAACTTAATTATCATGAACTTAGTCTAAAATCTTTGCATATGTCTTGTAGATCAAATGGCCCACACTAATGTTGCCCTCAACTTCAACACGTTCCTAGAGAAAACCAAGCTGAAAGATGATGGCAGCAACTATACGGACTGGGTCCGGAACCTGAGGATCATCCTCATAGCTGCCAAGAAAGATTATGTCCTAGAAGCAGCGCTAGGTGACACACCCATCCCAGAGAACCAAGACGTTATGAACGCTTGGCAGTCACGTGCTGATGATTACTCCCTCGTTCAGTGCGGCATGCTTTACAGCTTAGAACCGGGGCTCCAAAAGCGTTTTGAGCAACACGGAGCATATGAGATGTTCGAAGAGCTGAAAATGGTTTTCTAAGATCATGCCCGGGTCGAGAGATATGAAGTCTCCGACAAGTTCTTCAGTTGTAAGATGGAGGAAAATAGTTCTGTCAGTGAGCACATAATCAAAATGTCTGGGTTGCACAACTGCTTGACTCAGCTGAGAGTTAATCTCCCGGATGACGCGGTCATTGACAGAATCCTTCAGTCGCTTCCACCGAGCTACAAGAGCTTTGTGATGAACTTCAATATGCAGGGGATGGAAAATACCATTCCTGAGGTATATTCGATGCTGAAATTAGCGGAGGTGGAGATTAAAAAGGAACATCAAGTGTTGATGGTGAATAAAACCACTAAGTTTAAGAAAGGCAAGGGTAAGAAGAACTTCAAGAAATACGGCAAGGGGGTTGCCGCGCCTGGTAAGCAAGCTGCCGGGAAGAAGCCAAAGAATGGACCCAAGCCCGAGACTGAGTGTTTTTATTGCAAGTGAAGTGGTCACTGGAAGCGGAAATGCCCCAAATACTTAGCGGACAAGAAGGCCAGCAACACTAAAGGTATATGTGATATACATGTGATTGATGTGTACCTTACCAGTACTCGTAGTAGCTCCTGGGTATTTGATACCGGTGCGGTTGCTCACATTTGTAACTCAAAGCAGGAGCTGCAGAATAAGCGGAGACTGGCGAAGGACGAGGTGACGATGCGCGTCGGGAATGGTTCCAAGGTCGATGTGATCACCGTCGGCATGCTACCTCTACATTTACCTACTGGATTAGTTTTAAACCTCAATAATTGTTATTTAGTGCCAGCATTGAGCATGAACATTATATCAGGATCTCGTTTAATTCGAGATGGCTACTCATTTAAATCCGAGAATAATGGTTGTTCTATTTATATGAGAGATATGTTTTATGGTCATGCCCCGCTGGTGAATGGTTTATTCTTAATGAATCTCGAGCGTAATGTTACACATATTCATAGTGTGAATACCAAAAGATGTAAGGTTGATAATGATAGTCCCACATACTTGTGGCACTGCCGCCTTGGTCACATAGGTGTCAAACGCATGAAGAAGCTCGCAGATGGACTTTTGGAGTCTCTTGATTACGAATCATTTGACACGTGCGAACCATGCCTCATGGGTAAAATGACAAAGACTCCGTTCTCAGGAACAATGGAGCGAGCAACCAACTTATTGGAAATCATACATACTGATGTGTGCGGTCCAATGAGTGTTGAGGCTCGCGGTGGCTATCGTTATGTTCTCACCCTCACTGATGACTTGACTAGATATGGGTATGTCTACTAAATGAAACACAAGTCTGAGACCTTTGAAAAGTTCAAGGAATTTCAGAGTGAGGTTGAGAATCAACATGACAGGAAAATCAAGTTCTTGCGATCAGATCGTGGGGGAGAATACTTGAGTCACGAATTTGGCACGCACTTAAGGAAATGTGGAATAGTTTCACAACTCACGCCTCCTGGAACACCTCAGCGTAATGGTGTGTCCGAACGTCGTAATCGCACTCTATTGGATATGGTGCGATCTATGATGTCTCTTACCGATCTACCGCTGTCATTTTGGGGCGATGCTTTAGAGACTGCCGCATTCAATTTAAATAGGGCTCCGTCAAAATCCGTTGAGACGACACCGTATGAATTATGGTTTGGGAAGAAACCTAAGGTGTCATTTCTAAAAGTTTGGGGATGCGATGCTTATGTGAAGAAACTTCAACCTGAAAATCTTGAACCCAAATCGGAAAAATGCGTCTTCATAGGATACCCTAAAGAAACTATTGGGTTTACCTTCTACCTCAGATCCGAAGGCAAGATCTTTGTTGCCAAGAATGGATCCTTTCTAGAGAAAGAGTTTCTCTCGAAAGAAGTAAGTGGGAGGAAAGTAGAACTTGATGAAGTATTGCCTCTTGAACTGGAGAGTGGCGCAGCTCAAGAAAATGTTCCTGAGGTGCCTGCACCGACTAGAGAGGAAGTTAATGATGATGATCATGAAACTTCAGATCAAGTTGCTACTGAACTTCGTAGGTCCACAAGGACACGTTCCGCACCAGAGTGGTACGGAAACCCTGTCTTGGAAATCATGTTGTTAGACAACAGTGAACCTTCGAACTATGAGGAAGTGATGGCGGGCCCAGATTCTGACAAATGGCTAGAAGCCATGAAATCTGAGATAGGATCCATGTATGAAAACGAAGTATGGACTTTGACTGACTTGCCCGATGATCGGCGAGCCACAGAAAATAAATGGATCTTTAAAAAGAAGACAGACGCAGATGGTAATGTGACCATCTACAAGGCTCGACTCATCGCTAAGGGTTATCGACAAGTTCAAGGGGTTGACTACGATGAGACTTTCTCACCCGTAGCGAAGATGAAGTCCGTCCGAATCATGTTAGCAATTGTCGCATTCTACGATTATGAGATATGGCAAATGGACGTCAAAACGGCATTCCTTAACGGCTTTCTTAAGGAAGAATTGTATATGATGCAGCCGGAAGGTTTTGTCGATCCTAAGAATGCTAACAAGGTGTGCAAGCTCCAACGCTCAATCTATGGGCTGGTGCAAGCATCTCGGAGTTGGAACATTCGATTTGGTGAGATGATCAAAGCATTTGGGTTTACACAGACTTATGGAGAAGCCTGTGTTTACAAGAAAGTGAGTGGGAGCTCCGTAGCATTTCTCATATTATATGTGGATGACATACTGTTGATGGGAAATGATATAGAATTCTTGGAAAGCATAAAGGCCTACTTGAACAAGTGTTTTTCAATGAAGGACCTTGGAGAAGCTGCTTATATATTAGGCATCAAAATCTATAGAGATAGATCGAGACGCCTCATTGGTCTTTCACAAAGTATGTACCTTGACAAGATATTGAAGAAGTTCAATATGGATCAGTCCAAGAAGGGGTTCTTGCCTGTATTGCAAGGTATGCAATTGAGCACAGCTCAATGCCCGACCACGGCAGAAGATAGAGAAAAGATGAGTGTCGTCCCCTATGCCTCGGCCATAGGGTCTATTATGTATGCCATGCTGTGTACCAGACCTGATGAAAACCTTGCCGTGAGTTTGGTAGGAAGGTACCAAAGTAATCCCGGCATGGAACACTGGACAGCGGTCAAGAATATCCTAAAGTACCTGAAGAGGACTAAGGATATGTTTCTCATTTATGGAGGTGATGAAGAGCTCGTCGTAAAGGGTTACGTCGATGCTAGCTTCAACACAGATCTGGATGACTCTAAGTCACAAACCGGATACGTGTATATTTTGAATGGTGGGGCAGTAAGCTGGTGCAGTTGCAAGAAAAGCGTTGTGGCGGGATCTACATTTGAAGCGGAGTACATGGCAGCCTCGGAGGCAGCACAAGAAGCAATCTGGGTGAAGGAGTTCATTACCGACCTAGGAGTCATTCCCAATGCGTCGGGCCCGATGAATCTCTTCTGTGACAACACTGGAGCTATTGCCCTTGCCAAGGAGCCCAGTGTCGGTGTCAAAACTGGCGGATCTCGGGTAGGGGGTCCCGAACTGTGGGTCTAGGCCGGATGGTAACAGGAGGCAAGGGACACGAAGTTTTACCCAGGTTTGGGCCCTCTCGATGGAGGTAAAACCCTACGTCCTGCTTGATTAATATTGATGATATGGGTAGTACAAGAGTAGATCTACCACGAGATCGGAGAGGCTAAACCCTAGAAGCTAGCCTATGGTACGATTGTTGTTGTCTATGTTGTCCTACGGACTAAAACCCTCCGGTTTATATAGACACCGGAGAGGGTTAGGGTTACACAAAGTCGGTTACAATGGTAGGAGATCTGTATATATATCCGTATCGCCAAGCTTGCCTTCCACGCCAAGGAAAGTCCTATCCGGACATGGGACGAAGTCTTCAATCTTGTATCTTCATAGTCCAGGAGTCCGGCCGAAGGTATACTCCGGCTATCCGAACACCCCCTAATGCAGGACTCCCTCAGTAGCCCCTGAACCAGGCTTCAATGACGACGAGTCCGGCGCGCAGTTTGTCTTCGGCATTGCAAGGCGGGTTCCTCCTCCAAGTATTTCATAGAAGATTTTGAACACAAAGATAGTGTCCGGCTCTGCAAAATAAGTTTCCACATATTGCCATAGAGAGAATAATATTTACACAAATCTAATCTGCTGACGTATTCCGTAGTGTGACACACCACAACCAAGCCTTCATCCGAGTCGTTTCATTATCCCACCTTAGCGCGTCATGCGAGGCGGTTTCCTTGACACGTCTTGTCGAAGCAGAGATCGTGTCTCCTTATTCCGAGATTCTCATCAATACGGGCGTGGGTAACCCAACCGCTTCTGGGGCTCCTAGATTATAGGCAAGTCCAAGCGGACACGGAGAGGACGCTTGATATTCACCCTCTTTATAAAGGGACAAGGCTTTCTACTTTTCCCTCCCGTGTTCAATCGAATCCTTCCCCCGCCTCAAGCTCAAACGCCCAAGGTCCAGGTCAGGTGCTCCGAACCTTCAGTCATGTCCGGATCTAGCCTTCAAGGACGATGGGTGCCTTCCTCCGTCACGGAAGAAGACATCAAAAAGTTGAGGGAGGCCAGATATCTGACCGCCGAGATTTTACATCGGCTGCCTCCCCGGGGGCAGGCCGTCCCTTCCCCCGAACCCAACGAGAGCGTCGTGTTCGTCTCCCACTTCCTCAGAGGTCTAGGCCTTGCTTTGGATCCTTTCGTCAGGGGCTTGATGTTTTACTACGGGCTAGATTTCCATGATCTAGCTCCAGACTCCTTTCTTCATATCACGACATTTATCGTCGTGTGCGAGGCCTTCCTCCGGGTTACCCCCCACTTTGGCCTATGGCTCAAGACCTTTGAAGTAAAGCCGAAGATGATCGAGGGGCAACATGCGGCGTGTGGAGGTGCCTCAATATGCAAGATGAAGGGAGCTCCATGGCCCAAAGGTTCCATCCCAGAGGTATCTGAATTGTGGCAACAGGAGTGGTTCTACATCACGGCTCCTAGAAGCGCCAAGTGGGCGGCCGCCCCCGTTTTCCGCTCGGGCCCTCCACCACAACTGATGTCATGGATTAGCAGAGGACTGAGCTGGGGTCCAGCCAAGGACGTGCCTATGCTGCAAAGCCGCATTCGAGATCTCTTTAATGGAGATCTCAGTTTGATTGCGGTGATACAAGTCATGCTGGTCCGTCAAGTCCAGCCTTGCAAACGCTGGCCCCTTCGCTTGTGGGAGTTCAATCCCGAGGGACCGCGTGTCATTCAAAATTTCCTCGGCCTGATGCACGAGGAGATGTACAAGTCGTTCTTCGGACCTCAAGTGGGCCTGAGCAGTATCTGTGCCGCCGAACAGGTAGGGAATCTTCCGGCCAAATATACTATCTCTCACTTGTTACGAAGTTATCTCTGAGAGTTTGCTTTTTGACCAGGACTGGCTAACAAAGGCAAAGCTGATCCGGTGTTCGGCCCCCCTTCCCGAGGATTTGGAAAATCCGGTACTGGAAAAGATGCTCCAGGTCGCACCCTGCCCGGAGCCCTTGAAGGAAGATACCGGGAAGGATAATACGGGCGGACGCGGGCCCCCAACGCTGCCCATTCTAACCGAGGGAGCAAGCGTCTTCATGAAGGAAGACGACCGGGGGAGGAAAAGGACCGCGCCCGGGGGTTCGGAAGCCGAAGCTTCCAAACGGGAGAAGAAGTCTCCCACAGAGGGTCTTACCCTGGGGGGCGCTGTTGCCGCACAAAGTCTGCGGGGGGATCAATTCTCCCACGAGTCGTAAGTGACCCGAAATACTTTAATAGTACACATACGCCATCTTTTTCTTCTGAGAAAGTAACCACCGCATATATCTTTGTAGTTCGGGCCTTAGCCCCTCTCAAATGAGCTCGTCTTTGGGGGATCTCCTTCCAGAGATGATGGAGAGTGAAACGCCTCCTCCGGACTCCTCCGCTCCGGAAGCGGGTGACCCTGAAGTGTCGTCGCGGAGGGCTTCTCCGAGTCCAGCGAGGCCAGAAAATAATCCCGTTGACCCCCGAAGCTCCCAGTGTCCGGTTCCCGAAGAGAGCAGACAAAAGAGTCCGACACCGTCTAGTGTGCGATCGGATGTTCTGAGGGAGTTGGTGGGGCGAGCGGCCATCTCAGACGAACACCGTGTGCTGATGAATACGGTGATGGAGAGGATATCGTCCGCCGAAAGAGGATTGCATGAAGCTTTTATGAGTCTACTGACAGGCTTTGAGGTACGTAAAAGAATGTATGATAGTCCTGCACATGCTAGGTGTGCCCTGTGTAGATAGTAGCCCCTGAGACTCTGGTTGTCGTCGGATATGACGACAAACAGAGGATCATATTCCCAGGTAATAACCATACTGCCTTTATTTGCAGGTAATGGAGGCTCCGGTGGCTAGCCGGACGAGCGAGTTTTCCCATTTAGAATGGCAGTTGGATGAGGCAGACGCCGACATCGAGCTTGTTAACAAAAGGCTTGACGAGGCACAGGGTAAGCGTCATTATCTGGTAAACGCCGCATAGTAAGAGCAGTATGAAGCCAGTATCTTTAATATGTTATGACTGCAGATGGAGCTGCCACCATTGAAGCCTTGCGGGCGGAACTAGCCCGACCCAAGGAACAAGCGAGGTTGGGTAATGCGGCTGCTTTGAAGGCGGTCGAAGAGTTGCGAGCCGAGAAGGTCGCGCATGGTGAGAGCCGAGACAAGATGGCCAAGATGGCCATAGAATTAAAAGCCGCCGCCGACCGTTGCCGGGTTCTCGAAAAGGAAAACCAAGCGAAGGCATCGGACCTTGAGAAGGCTGCTGCGACGAGAAAGGACCTCCGCTCTGCTATGAGGGCAAAGCAGGAGGTTCTGCGGGAAGCCAGAGATATTGTAGCCGGGAAATCCTTTATGTTGCGGAGGAAGTTCGGAGATCCACGATATGCTCCTCTGGATCGGCTGTGGAGTTTGGAGGATGTATACATGGATTTGGCGGTGAGCGCTGCCGATGCGGCCAAGTATTTCCAGGGTTAGACAGACCATGAAGTAGACCGGCTGTTTTGGAGACAATTCCATTCTTACGAGCGTCCACTTTCATTGAGTGACCAATTGGCCGAATGGGCCGAACTAAATAGGTTGTCCGGACTCTCCATGAGGTCTGTTGCGGATCATCTATGGCCGGAAAGGTCAAAACCGGACTCTTATTTCGGCTTGGTGCAACAGTTCCTTGACGTGGTGCCACACATTGATGCGATGAAGAGGTCGGCGTGCATAGAGGGCGCACGGATGGCCTTTGCCCATGTTAAAGCATACTGGGCGGAGATGGATGCTACCACCGTTGCAGCGCGGGATTCGGCCATAGGTCGAAGGGCTGCTGAGCACTACTTTGAAGAAGTTCTTGAGGGTGCTCGTTTGATAGAGACCCAGTGCTCAAAAAATATTATGTTTGAGTGATATGTAATCTCATTGTAAGCGAAATGCTTTTATAAATTTTTGTAAGGCTATTTTTATACTTTTGCCTGAAAGTAATATGATGCCTCCTGTGCGGCCGTTTATGTATACATGTGTATAACCTGAAAGATTGCAGTCGTCGGCTTCAACCCTCACGCATATAATGCGGAGGTGCTCGCACAAACACGCGTTCACACTTAACCCAACGTCTTGGTCCTATTAATGAGGTGATAGCAGCGCGAGCGAGGCAACTGGACTATAATGCTTTAGCACTTTCACTTAGCCATAGGAGTTTGACAGGGGGGCTACTGGATAGCCCTTGGTGGCTCCGCACTATCTCGATCCCGGGGTGCGTACATGCCTGGCCGGAAAATGGCCCTTCGTTAAGGCGGAGGAATTCTAACATTCCGACAGGTCGTCGATTGGTTGACCAGTCTCACGCTATATCATGACAGTCAGTTTTTGGCTTTCTCTACTGAGGTGCTCATCCGGATGAACCAGGGCATAATCGCATTAGTTCTCCTGGTGCTACCTTAGCCAGTAAAGCGGAACATAAGGCACCAAAACACAGGAGTCGGGCAAACCCAACATTTGACCAAAGACAATGATTCGGAGCTGATGCATATAAGGCCAAACTCGTGACGCCGAACACTCCCTAAGGTATTCGGTCTTAGTGGTATTGAAAGTGCGTTATATCGACTAGAGGGGGGGTGAATAGGCGATTTTTATGAAAGTCTTCAAAACGTGGAAGTTATGAAGACAAACGATAGAAATAAACCTATTACCCTGTAGCGGAAGGTAGACTACACTAGGCAAGCCTTAGTCAAGTATTCAATAGAGTGAAAGCACAATGACTAATAGCAGCAATGTAGTAAGGATCAGGTAGGAAGATATTGTGAAGCCACACAGAACACGCAGTCACTCAGTGAAGACAAAAGATAGTGCGAACATACAATGACTTCACAAGGAGTAACAGTAAGTAAAGGGAAGGGAAGATGAAACCAGTGACTCGCTGAAGACAATGATTTGTTGGACCAGTTCCAGTTGCTGTGACAACTGTACGTCTGGTTAGGGCGGCTAGGTATTTAAACCTTAGGACACTCAGTCCCGGACACCCAGTCCTGAACACGCAGCTCAGGACACCCAGTCCTCACCGTATTCCCCTTGAGCTAAGGTCACACAGACCTCACCCAATCACTCTGGTAAGTCTTCAAGGTAGACTCCCAAACCTTCACAGACTTCGTTCACCGGCAATCCACAATGTCTCTTGGATGCTCAGAACGCGACGCCTAACCGGCTGGAGGATGCACAGTCCTCAAGTGTAATAAGTCTTCAGATCACACAGACAAGAAGACTTAAGTGATGCCTAATTCTCTTTGGCTCTGGGTGGTTAGGGCTTTATCCTCGCAAGGAATTCTCTCTCAAAGTCTTCGAGGTGGGTTGCGCTCAAACGACAAAAGCTGTATTCTGAATCTGAGCAGCCAACCGTTTATGGTTGTAGGGGGTGGGCTATTTATAGCCACTTGGCAACCCGACCTGATTTGTCCGAAATGACCCTGGGTCACTAAGGAACTAACACGTGTTCCAACGGTCAGATTTCAAACTCACACGACAACTTTACTTGGGCTGCAAGCAAAGCTGACTTGTCCGACTCTGGACAAGATTCGCTCTCATAGTCTTCGCTCGAAAACATATGTTTTGGTTAGGCATCACTTCAGTCATTCTGACTGGTTCTCTTGGACCCCACTTAACAGCACGGTGGTTCCTATGACTCAACACAGAAGAAAGAGAACTACGAAAGATCTAAGTCTTCGAGCTCCATAGGCTTCATGTGGTGTCTTCTCTTGTCATAGTCTTCAATGTGAATATCTTCATATACCACCTTTGACTTCAATGTCTTCATACATTTTTAGGGGTCATCTCTGGTAGGAAAACCGAATAAATGAGGGACTTCTACCTGTGATATCCTGCAATTCTCACAAACACATTAGTCCCTCAACTAGGTTTGTCGTCAATACTCCAAAACCAACTAGGGGTGGCACTAGATGCACTTACAGGTATAAACCAGGCCTAAATAATGGCCTTTGTAAGAAGCACCTTCTGTCCAGGTACGGGCATTGTTCTGGCGTGGCCACATGCCAAGACGTCAGCATCCTTTGGTGGAGATGTATCAACAAGAGAAAGTAAAAAATGTTTACGCAGGGTCTTAATCTAAAAAGAATCCTTGGAACGGGTCCCTGCTGCACGTCTGCGTCTGTGTCTCCGTTGTGCCGTATCCTGGACGGGTGTAGCACGATGATCGTCTATAAAAGAGAGGAATTTAGGTGAAAAAGTTGTCGTGCAGAAGGATAGTTTTTTAAAGAAACCATGCATAATTCAAGATGAGAAGAAATTGCCACTTGTATGCGTGCGTTGAGCCCCTTGTATTGACAAATAGGGGTGTGACTGTTTATAGTGGCGCCGGACTCGATTAGTTGTGTCTGAGGTCTTGACGACCTATTGGATGCTTTCGCTGGTCCGGGCGCCTTTAGTGTGCGGCTGCCAAGGCAGCCTCACTCTCTTCGGCGCGCAGAGATCGCTTGATATTTCCGTGCACTGCAATGATGCCACGTGGACCGGGCATCTTGAGTGTGAGGGAGGCGTAGTGTGGTATTGCATTAAAGCGAGCGAACACTTCGCGTCCGAGCAGTGCTTGATAGCCACTTTGAAACGGAGCGATGTGGAAAGTTAGATGCTCGCGACGGAAGTTATCGGGGGAGCCGAATATAACTTGTAGTAGGAGGGAGCCCGTGCAACGAGCCCCTGGGCCTGGCGTTACTCCTTTAAAGGTAGTATTGCTATGGCAAATTTGTGTTGGGTCTAACCCCATCCCGTGGATTGTATCCTGATATATTAGGTTTAGGCTACTGCCACCATCCATCAAGACTCGTGTGAAGTGATATCCGCCAATTACTGGGTCTAATACCAGGGCAGCCCATCCTGTGTGCCGGATACTTGATGAGTAATCACGATGGTCGAAAATGATCGGTTGAGACGACCAGTGGCAGGACCTCGTGGTTACAGGCACTTGGGTATATTTTTCTGGGGGTGCCGCGTTATTTTTTCCCTTGATCACGTGTAATACGTTTACTGTTTTGACTTCTGGTGGAAATTTCGTTTGTTCCCCCGTGTCTTGCTTGGGAGGCTCGTCCTCGTCTTCACTTGGCGTATCATCCCCCTTGTGTACGGCGTTGAGCTTGCCGGTGTGACGCCCGGATATTTAAGCTACAGTTATCTCTGCTAACAATGCCACATCACCACGATTACTATTGTTAATCTCGCGATGATTCTACCCCGTTCGAATTCAAAATTCAAATTCTAGATAAACGATAAAAGATTTCAAAATATTAAACTAAAATGTTCGGTTTGTACTAAATATTACATAGATAATTATGGTGTAGAAGATACCGTTTTATAAAATGCATAAATATTTTAAATTGAATTAAAACAGAAAAGTGAAATAAATAAAAGAAAAGATTACAACCAGAAAACAAAAGAACAAAAAAAAAATAGAAAGAGAACCCCCCCTCTCCCCTGGGCCAGGAGGCCCAACTAGCCACACAGCCGGCCAGCCCAGCAACCGGCCGGCCCAAACCCCACTCCTTATCCACTCCCCTCACCCCCCCGCAACCCTAGCCGCCACCCTCCTCGATTCCCCACTCCCCTCGCTCACTCCCCACTCCCCGATCCCCTTCTAGATTGGGGCAACCACCTCAGCGCCCCGTGCCCTCTGCCCCCCCCGGAGCTTCGCCGTTGCCAGGCACTCGCCGGCCCCCAACTACACCGCCCCGCCGCAGGCACCGCCGGCCGGGTGCGCCCCGCCGCATCGTGCCCCGACCACCTCTGGCGCCGCACGAGGACCGCGCCGCCGGAGCCCCCTCACCGTCTTCGCCAGGATCGGCCACCGCCCCGGATCGCCGTCGCTCGGAGCCACGTCGCCGACGCCGCCCTGAAGCTACCGCGCCGTCGTGTCATCGCCCCGTCGCCGGATCTCGCTTCCCTGACTCCTCCTCGAGCCGCTGCCAGTTCCCTACATCCCCCTGTGAGGCCCCCCTCCTCCTCTCTTCCCTGCACGCGCCCGCCGGCGGCGTCCCGCGTCCGTCGGCGCCGACCCGCGTCCACGCCCGAGGCCCCTAGACCACGCCCCTGCCGCCTCCAGTGCTTGCATGGCCGCCCCCGCGCCCGTTTGCCGGCGCGTGACCCGCACCCCTGTCGCTACTCATCGCCGCAACCGTGCCTGCGTCTCGCTCGCCTTGGCCTAGGCCTCGTGCCATGTCGGCGCCCACCTCTGCGAGCTGCCGCACCGCCCATCCCAGCTGCCTCGTCGCCTACAGCCTCCTCGCGTGCGAGCCGCTGCTTGCTACCTGCTGTTGCTGTTGCCTGCATGCTACCTAGCTGCTGCTTTGCTGCTCCTTCTGCCTGCTCCTACCCCGCTGTCGTTGCTCGCGTCGTAGCCGCCCAGCCCACGCGCATCTCCGAGTGCTCATGTATGCTCCCGTGCCATGGCCATGACTTGCCTGTGCTATGTGCACGGCCGTGTGTGAGGCCGGTTGGCTCTCTGTACATGCGGCCAACCCGCTAAACAAGGGCCTAATTAAAAAGATTGTTAGGGGTACTTAGTGATAAGTTAGCTTGTAGTCCATGGCAAGTGGGAACCCCCCTGATTAAATTAGCTAGATGATTTATTGACACATGTGCCAATGACATGTGGGGCCTATGCCCCAGAACGATTAAAAAAATGAATAAAATAAATAAATAATAATTAATTAATTAATCCTGTTAATTAATCTAATCAATTAGTTAGGTTACTTAAACCCTAATTAGACTAAACAGTCTATGACCAGTGGGACCCACACGTCAGCGACCCAGTCAACACCTCTGTTGACTGCTGACGTCATGCTGACGTCATGATGATGTCAGCATGCACTGTTCTGGATAATGTTAAATTAAATTAATTAATTAAATTCCAGAAATTAATAAAATCTTTAGAAAATCATATCTTTTAATCCGTAACTCGGATTAAATTATTTTCAACGTGAAAGTTACTCAGAATAACGAGACGAACCCGGATACGCAGCCCGTTCGTCCGCCACGCACCCCTAACATATCAAACTCGCAACTTTCCCCCTCCGGCTCCTTTGCCCGAAAACGCGAAACACCGGGAATACTTTCTCGGATGTTTTCCCCCTTCGCCGGTATCACCTAATACCGCGTTAGGGCACCCCTCGCGCCGATACTTGCCATGTCATGCATCGCTATGCACCTGCTTGCTTAAATATTTATTGTTTCTTCCCCCTCTTCTCTCGCTAGACACCGAGACCGACGCTGCTGCTGCCCAGTTCGACTACGGAGTTGACGACCCCTCTCTCTTGCCAGAGCAACCAGGCAAGCCCCCCCCCCTTGATCACCAGATATTGCCTACTCTCCTTTATACTGCTTGCATTAGAGTAGTGTAGCATGTTACTGCTTTCCGTTATTCCTATCCTGATGCATAGCCTGTCCTTACTACTACTGTTGTTACCATTACCTGCTATCCTACTGCTTAGTATAGGATGCTAGTGTTCCATCAGTGGCCCTACACTCTTGTCCGTCTGCCATGCTATATTACTGGGCCGTGATCACTTCAGGAGGTGATCACGGGCATATACTATATACTTTACACAGTTACATTACCTGTGGTACTGTTCGGAGTTGGGGGCTGAAGGGGAAGGTGGCTCCATCCCGGTAGAGGTGGGCCTGGGTTCCCGTCGGCCCCCGACTGTTACTTTGTGGCGGAGCGACAGGGCAGGTTGAGACCACCTAGGAGAGAGGTGGGCCTGGCCCTGGTCGGCATTCGCGGATACTTAACACGCTTAACGAGATCTGGGTATTTGATCTGAGTTTGGCCATTTGGTCTATACGCACTAACCATCTACGCGGGAGTAGTTATGGGTACCCCGGCGTCGTGGTATCAGCCGAAGCCTTTGTGACGTCAGCGACTGAGTGGCGCGCGCCGGATTGGAACGTAAGCCTGCTCTTGTATTAAGGGGGCTAGTTCTGCTTCCGGCCGCGTTCGCAATGTGCAGGTGTGCTAAGGGCGATGGGCCCAGACCCCTGTGCGCTTAGGTTTAGACCGGCGTGCTGACCTCTCTGTTGTGCCTAGGTGGGGCTGCGACGTGTTGATCTTTCGCGGCCGGGCATGACCCCGAAAAGTGTGTCCGGCCAAATGGGATCAGGCGTGTTGGGGTATGTGGTGCACCCCTGCAGGGAAGTTAATCTATTCGAATAGCCGTGATCTTCGGTAACAGGACGACTTGGAGTTGTACCTTGACCTTATGACAACTAGAACCGGATACTTAGTAAAACACACCTTTCCAAGTGCCAGATACAACCGGTGGTCGCTCTCTCACAGGGCGACGAAGGGAGGATCATCGGTTAGGATTATGCTACGCGATGCTTCTTGGAGGACCTCAGTCTACTTTCTTCTACATGCTGCAATACGGAGGCTACCCGAAGCGTAGTCTTCGATAGGACTAGCTATCTCCCTCGTATTCCAGCTTTCTGCAGTTCAGTCCTCATATAATAGCCTTATTCCAATTGATGCCAATGCATACATATGTAGTGTAGCTCCTTGCTTGCGAGTACTTTGGATGAGTACTCACGGTTGCTTTCTCCTTCTTTTCCCTCTATCCCTTCTACCTGGTTGTCGCAACCAGATGTTGGAGCCCAGGCGCCAGACGCCACCGTCGACGATGACTCCTACTACACCGGAGGTGCCTACTACTACGTGCTGCCCGCTGATGACGACCAGGAGTAGTTTAGGAGGATCCCAGGCAGGAGGCCTGCGCCTCTTTCGATATGTATTCCAGTTTGTCCTAGCCTTTTTAAGGCAAACTTGTTTAACTTATGTCTGTACTCAGATATTGTTGCTTCCGCTGACTCGTCTATGATCGAGCTCTTGTATTCGAGCCCTCGAGGCCCGTGGCTTGTAATATGATGCTTGTATGACTTATTTTATTTGTAGAGTTGTGTTGTGATATCTTCCCGTGAGTCTCTGATCTTGATCGTACATGTTTGCGTGTATGATTAGTGTACGATTAAATCGGGGGCGTCACAACTTGGTATCAGAGCCGACTGCCTGTAGGAATCCCCTTTCCAACTCCTTGGCCGAAGTCGAGTCTAGACATTACAAAACTTTTTACTAACATGGTTGTGTGCCTTACGGGCCCACGTCACCATCTGGGTGGTATTAGGATCTTTTACTCCTCGATCCTTACTCTGGGACTCTGAACTCTCTTCTATTCGGCTTAAATGAATTTTGCTAAATCTAACATTAGGATCTCGTTATCACTTTCACCCGGAGAACCCCTTATTACTGATGATCGTCTGCTGCACGTGAAGACCCTGAAGATACTCTCCGTTGTTAACCCGAGAACTTGTGTTCATCGCGTTTGCATTTCCCCTTCCACCGTCAACCCTTATGGATAACTACTTGTAGTTGTTATTCTTACTTTCATCCCCAGTTGGTCTTGTTATTACAAGATACCCCGAAATACTCCTCGATGTTTCGATAATCCTTTAAGCTTACTGCCTTGCTGTTCTTTGTCACCTGAGTACCCCTATGGGTAATTCTCGCACTTATCGAGTATCCGCTCATCCCCCAGTTGTTCATGTGTTTCACAATGGTCTTCGAAATACTATTTGCTCCTCCAAAAATCCTTAGTAGCTTATTGCTCTGCAATACTTGTCTGCTTGCATTATGGATGCTTTCCATATGTCTGACAATATTCGTCAGTATCCTTAGAAACCGTCATTTTGATCCTATTGATTCAACATGAGTGCGAATGCGCGCAATCATTAGTTGATCCTTTCAAATTATCTTTCTGGCTCAGACGTCATTTTTGAACATGAGCTTGTTCTCGACCATTCTGTTTGTCGTCAATTGTACCCTTAGGTCTATTGAACTTATCCACCCTTGATCAGAGCGTCTGCTTCTGATCCTTCTATTTGGAAATCGTAATTCCTTTGATATCTAAGCATCGAATCATTCAGGTGTTCTATAATCTGATGCCCTTGCATCCTTTCTTCAACTGATTGTGTGCCGATGCTCACATCAGCTCCGCTATGGACCGTCGGATCCTTTATTGGATTATTATTTGACAGTGTCCTCCTTATTCAATAACCTCCTAAGCCTTTCCTCTGATACATAATGCTTTTGGTAAATTGTATCCTCTGTTTTATCAACCATGCTCTGTTTTCGAGCTGGTGGTATTTACGATTGAAGCTTGTGGTATATGTTTCCACGATACCCTGACGGGTTGAACCTATGCCTTTCTTAATCTGTGTGAATCCAAAAGTTTTCACGGGTCATACTCCTCTGGTAATTCACCAAGTAGGTTTTGACACTGAAATCATTTTTATCTAGAGCAGTGAATGAAAGGTTATGCATTGAAGAATGGGAGTCGACCTTGAACTTTGTGTTCATGCCCATGGACACGATGTAGATCTTATCATTAAAGCTTCTCTTAAATTAATATTTCCCTTGGTATAAGTTCTTATATCTGGGATCCCGCCTTTTGCAATCGTGGTTTCGGCCATATGTTCTTCTTTGACCCCATTTCACGGGCAAATTTAAGCACTTGTCTTCTGCAGAGCATTACCCTAGTCCAACCACTACTATGATCTGTCATCGAGTATTACCCCCTGGTATCTCAAGATTATCACGGAACTGCATAACCTCTTATGAGTTCTTCATCAAGTGCTACATTCTCATTGATTCCAATTTTTCATGAGCTCTGAGTAATTTAACACTCAAAGACATCGATAACTGAATCGAGTCCGCACTGCGATTCAACAACTCTTAGTAATCTTCAATGCATACGGGTTTGTACTCGATCGTGTCATTCCCAGCTGATTGACCACATCATCATCGTCAGGCTGACTGCTTGACCATTCTACCTATGTCCTTCATCCTCGAGACACAATCCTGACAGTGCTCTAAGCTTACATCGAACTTTCACCATCATATTGTTTGTCTTGAGAGACAACTCTGAATTCTGAGATGGCATCTTATCTATGGTTATAATAACCTTTTGCTTCACCATTCCCCTTGGCTTGATGTCATCGCCAAGCGATTGCATCCTCATGGAGCCTCTCGACAAAATTTGTTGTGATCATCATCATAATTTTAACTCCTTCCAGGATACCAATCGAATTCATGATGAGAAATACCATCCTTGCCCTCGATGATTTGTGTTATCATCGACCACTTATTGCCTTTTGTTCAACACAAACTTGTTCATGTTTTGTGTTATACCTTGAGATTCCTTATTACCCAACATTGTTCTTCTTTACCTTGGATATTACCACATTTTATGGCAAGAATGTCGTGAGAATTTCACCACCTCCTGAGAATTCTTGATACGAGTAATGCTTATCACCATCACCATTCCTTCTGGGTCCTCGTGTTGTTCCTAACCGGAATACCGACAAATGAACTATGATGTGTGAATTCAAAACTTCCAGCAACCCTGTTGCTTTAAACCAATGTTTAGATTGTGTATGTTTTCCTCGAGCATACATCATTATACCACTTAGAATTAACAAATGTTATCTCCTTATTCACATAATTGGGGAGATCCATCTTTTGAGAATCTCGATGGATTGTCACCGAGTCCATCAGCCATCTCCTCACCCTCTCCCTGTTTTAATGATGAACTCTTGCCTTGTAACTCGTTTCCATAGTTCATTTCCCTGAGAACCTTACAATGTCATCTCGACAATTTGTGTTGCACCTTTCTTCTTAGGCATCCTGAATCTGAGTTATCCTAACACCAATCAGATCTGAATCTTGATCAGATATGATGGTTGGGACATATATCCCTTGGATATAGCGTTGGTCTTATATGACCCGGTAAGGTAAGGTCATGCCTAGCACACCTGATTGGAGGACTATTGTTATAGTTTCCTTTTCAGCAAGGTTGTCCATTCTTCCATGAGGAAATCGTAAGGCTTATTCTATAAGTTGTTCCTGATGGATCCTTTGTGCATCCAAATTATGACCCTTACTTGATGACCATGTCAATGCTATCTCGAAGCATGTCTGTGGTACTCTGATTTTCAACAAGAACATTTGAAGCCCAATGCTAATGTTTCTTCCTCAATTATCCAAACACCGTTGTATGGGTAATGTCATGAAGTTTCCCTCCCCTTACCTAAAAGGTTTTCTACCTTATATCCTGTCATGGATATCATACCCTACTTGACCGTGGGAAGGATATACCCCTGAAATATGTGTTTAAACACATTTTCCTTTCCATTGTTCTATTTAATCTGATAATCATATTTTCCTTTACATTTGTTGGGTTAACGTTTCTTGTGATCTATATGAGCTAAGCAGTAATAATTCACTGCTTATGTAAACACCTCGGTGTACAATTCCGTCAGCAAGACCCTGTTACTATTGTTGATGACATTCCGGTAGCCGCCGATGGACGAGAACTTTGCCTATTGGTCCGCCTCGTTCAAACGAGCAGGAAAATGGTTCTCTTCGTCCCTCGCCCTTGGTATCGATGTTGTTGCCAACATAACTGACGGACTATCCTCTGACATGCCTCGCTTACATGATCGTGTAAGACGTCATCACCTTCCTACTTTTAACCCACATGGTGGGCCCATAACCCACAGTTCCACAGGATCAAAACCTGACTCTCTGGTACACCCCCTGTTTCCAAAGTTATTCCTCGCGCGTGGCCTCGTATGTAGTTCACGGGCCACCTTCCTAGTGATCTACTCTGGTATCAGACGCAATACTTATTCTCGTGCCCTGAAACCCTTTCACCTTCTAATTGGGCATCGAACGATTGCCTATCCGCTTGATACTTCTTACTATACCCTCTTGCTTGGCTCTCGATGTGTTTCATTTGACCAACTCGAGAGATACCCTTGTGTTCATTCATGGGTAACCCCCAATGGTTAACCCTTGTAGCATTCTATCATTGTCGAACTACCCCTTACCTATTCGTAAGTACGAGACCGACCCCGAAGAAAGGATGCGACTCGTCAAGATGACCTGAAGTAGAGAAATGGAGACATCAACGTAAAGGATCAACTACTTCGTGGAGTACAACAAAGACCGAGAAGACCCATTAGAATTTCACAACCTAGTCTTTCCCCCTTACTCCCCTCCTAAATCTCGGGACGAGATTTCTTGTAGTGGAGGAGAATTGTGATTGTGACGCCCGGATATTTAAGCTACAGTAATCTCTGCTAACAATGCCACATCACCACGATTACTGTTGTTAATCTCGCGATGATTACCCCGTTCGAATTCAAAATTCAAATTCTAGATAAACGATAAAATTTCAAAATATTGAACTAAAATGTTCGGTTTGTACTAAATATTACATAGATAATTGGTGTAGAAGAAGAAGATACAGTTTTATAAAATGCATAAATATTTTAAATTGAATTAAAACAGAAAAGTGAAATAAATAAAAGAAAAGATTACAACCAGAAAACAAAAGAACAAAAAATAATAATAGAAAGAGAACCCCCCCTCTCCCCTGGGCCAGGAGGCCCAACTAGCCACACAGCCGGCCAGCCCAGCAACCGGCCGGCCCAAACCCCCCTCCTTATCCCCTCCCCTCACCCCCCCCCCGCAACCCTAGCCGCCACCCTCCTCGATTCCCCACTCCCCTCGCTCACTCCCCACTCCCCGATCCCCTTCTGGATCGGGGCAACCACCTCAGCGCCCCGTGCCCTCTGCCCCCCCCGGAGCTTCGCCGTTGCCAGGCACTTGCCGGCCCCCAACTACACCGCCCCGCCGCAGGCACCGCCGGCCGGGTGCGCCCCGCCGCATCGTGCCCCGACCACCTCTGGCGCCGCACGAGGACCACGCTGCCGGAGCCCCCTCACCGTCTTCGCCAGGATCGGCCACCGCCCCGGATCGCCGTCGCTCGGAGCCACGTCGCCGACGCCGCCCTGAAGCTACCGCGCCGTCGTGTCGTCGCCCCGTCGCCGGATCTCGCTTCCCCGACTCCTCCCCGAGCCGCTGCCAGTTCCCTACATCCCCCTGTGAGGCCCCCCTCCTCTCTTCCCTGCACACGCCCGCCGGCGGCGTCCCGCGTCCGTCGGCGCCGACCCGCGTCCACGCTCGAGGCCCCTAGACCACGCCCCTGCCGCCTCCAGTGCTTGCATGGCCGCCCCCGCGCCCGTTTGCCGGCGCGTGACCCGCGCCCCTGTCGCTACTCATCGCCGCAACCGCGCCTGCGTCCCGCTCGCCTTGGCCTAGGCCTCGTGCCATGTCGGCGCCCGCCTTGGCCTAGGCCTCGTGCCATGTCGGCGCCCGCCTCTGCGAGCTGTCGCACCGCCCGTCCCTGCTGCCTCGTCGCCTACAGCCTCCTCGCGTGCGAGCCGCTGCTTGCTACTTGCTGTTGCTGTTGCCTGCATGCTGCCTAGCTGCTGCTTTGCTGCTCCTTCTGCCTGCTCCTACCCCGCTGTCGTTGCTCGCGTCGTAGCCGCCCAGCCCACGCGCATCTCCGAGTGCTCCTGTATGCTCCCGTGCCATGGCCATGACTTGCCTGTGCTATGTGCACGGCCGTGTGTGAGGCCGGTTGGCTCTCTGTACATGCGGCCAACCCGCTAAACAAGGGCCTAATTAAAAAGATTGTTAGGGGTACTTAGTGATAAGTTAGCTTGTAGTCCATGGCAAGTGGGAACCCCCCTGATTAAATTAGCTAGATGATTTATTGACACATGTGCCAATGACATGTGGGGCCTATGCCCCAGAACGATTAAAAAATGAATAAAATAAATAAACAATAAATAATTAAAATAATTAATTAATTAATTAATTAATTAATCCTGTTAATTAATGTAATCAATTAGTTAGGTTACTTAAACCCTAATTAGACTAAACAGTCTATGACCAGTGGGACCCACACGTCAGCGACCCAGTCAACACCTCTGTTGACTGCTGACGTCATGCTGACGTCATGATGATGTCAGCATGCACTGTTCTGGATAATGTTAAATTAAATTAATTAATTAAATTCCCGAAATTAATAAAATCTTTAGAAAATCATATCTTTTAATCCGTAACTCGGATTAAATTATTTTCAACGTGAAAGTTGCTCAGAACGATGAGACGAACCCGGATACGCAGCCCGTTCGTCCGCCACGCACCCCTAACATATCAAATTCGCAACTTTCCCCCTCCGGCTCGTTTGCCCGAAAACGCGAAACATCGGGAATACTTTCTCGGATGTTTTCCCCCTTCGCCGGTATCACCTAATACCGCGTTAGGGCACCCCTCGCGCCGATACTTGTCATGTCATGCATCGCTATGCACCTGCTTGCTTAAATATATATTGTTTCTTCCCCCTCTTCTCTCGCTAGACACCGAGACCGACGCTGCTGCTGCCCAGTTCGACTACGGAGTTGACGACCCCTCTCTCTTGCCAGAGCAACCAGGCAAGCCCCCCCCCTTGATCACCAGATATCGCCTACTCTCCTCTATACTGCTTGCATTAGAGTAGTGTAGCATGTTACTGCTTTCCGTTATTCCTATCCTGATGCATAGCCTGTCCTTGCTACTACTGCAGTTCAGTCCTCATATAATAGCCTTATTCCAATTGATGCCAATGCATACATATGTAGTGTAGCTCCTTGCTTGCGAGTACCTTGGATGAGTACTCATGGTTGCTTTCTCCTTCTTTTCCCTCTATCCCTTCTACCTGGTTGTCGCAACCAGATGTTGGAGCCTAGGCGCCAGACGCCACCGTCGACGATGACTCCTACTACAGCGGAGGTGCCTACTACTACGTGCTGCCCGCTGATGACGACCAGGAGTAGTTTAGGAGGATCCCAGGTAGGAGGCCTGCGCCTCTTTCGATCTGTATTCCAGTTTGTGCTAGCCTTCTTAAGGCAAACTTGTTTAACTTATGTCTGTACTCAGATATTGTTGCTTCCGCTGACTCGTCTATGATCGAGCTCTTGTATTCGAGCCCTCGAGGCCCGTGGCTTGTAATATGATGCTTGTATGACTTATTTTATTTGTAGAGTTGTGTTGTGATATCTTCCCGTGAGTCCCTGATCTTGATCGTACACGTTTGCGTGTATGATTAGTGTATGATTAAATCGGGGGCGTCACAGCCGGACTGCTTGAAGACCCAACATTCTCTGTGGGTATGATTAGCTGGTTTACCAGGGGTACTATGGATCTGACATATTTGGTCCAGAATTTTGTTGAGGCTGGACAGTTCATCCCTGGTGCCTTTAGGGGGCGCGTTTTGACCTGGCCGAGAGCTTTTGAATCCGGCATTTACTGCCGTGCCCTTCGTGCGGTCTTCTTTATTCCGGCGTTTGTTATTGTTGTTGCGCCGTGATTTCCCGTTTCCATCTCTAACTTCGGATGTACTGGGGTCGCTGGTGCTGCATCTGGCTAGCCAGCTGTCCTCGCCCGCGCAAAAGTGGGTCATGAGGTTTTTTAATGCGGCCATCGTTCTCGGCTTATTTTGGCCGAGGTGTCTGGCGAGCCATTCGTCACGGACGCTATGCTTGAAAGCCGCTAAGGCTTCGGCGTTCGGACAGCCGACAATCTGGTTCTTTTTAGTAAGAAACCTATTCCAAAGCTTTCGGGCTGACTTTCCGGGATGTTGAGTTATATGGCTCAGATCGTCCGCATCCGGAGGTCGGACATAAGTCCCTTGAAAATTTGCCCGAAAGGCATCTTCGAGCTCTTCCCAACTTCCAATGGAGCTTTCGGGGAGGCCTTTGAGCCAGTGACGAGCTGGCCCTTTGAGCTTGAGGGGTAAGTACTTGATGGCGTGGAGATCATCTCCTCGAGCCATATGGATATGAAGGATGTAGTCCTCAGTCCAGACCCCAGGGTCTGTTGTTCCGTCGTATGCCTCTATGTTTACGGGCTTGAATCCCTCTGGAAATTCATGGTCCAGCACCTCATCGGTGAAACATAGGGGGTGTGCGGCACCCCTGTAGCTGGGTGTGCCGCGTTGTTCGGATGTTTGTTGTGTTGCATTGTATGCTGGGGCGCGCTTGCGTGGTCCATAGATGGATCTTGTTGCACCGTCCTTTGGGTGCAAACCCTCGCATGGGTCGCGTGTTGTATTGTGAGCGACGTTGAATGCCGTTCTGTGTTGGTAGAGGGGTCGTCTATCCGACCAGGTGGCTGCTTTGATGTTTGGTTGTGGGGGGATCTGAGGCCTCCTCATCGAATTCGGGTAGCAACTTCCGCTTTGTGTAGCTCTTGGAGGGGCGATCATCGCCGTACCTTGCTGCTGTGTTGAGTATTTTACTCCATCTGATTTGGAGTGTGTCTTGAGCGGCCTTGAGCCTTTGCTTCTGCTTTTTAAGACTCCTCGCAGTGGCAACAAGCCTTTTACGGGCATTCTGCTGCTCCGGGTGTCTGTCCGGCATTATGTTGTCCGGATCATTATCCTTGATGGGGTTTGTTTGTTCGGTTTGATTATCCGGATTGCCGTTGTCCGGCAGCGGTTCGCCCTGCTCCAGCGCTGTCTGTGTGATCGTTATTTTTGTCGAGGCGGCATTTGGGGCGGCGCTTATGCCGCCGCTTTGACTGCTTTTCGAGGGAACAAGCCTTCGGTGCGTCCTTCCGCTCCTCGTCGTCATCTTTTGGTGCGTCCACCATGTATACGTCGTATGACGAGGTGGCATTCCAGGGCCCAGTAGGCGCTGGTTCTTCATCGTCTCCTTCATCGGCGTCCATACCGTCGATGTCTTCGGAGTCGAAGTCGAGCATGGCGGTTAAATCGTCGACAGTGGCTACAAAGTGGGTGGTGGGTGGGCTTTGAATTTCTTCATCATCCGAATCCCAACCTTGCTGGCCGTAGTCCGGCCAGGACTCTCCTGATAAAGAGAGAGACTTCAGTGTCTTCAGAATATCGCCGAAAGGCGAGTGCTGAAAGATGTCCGCGGCAGTAAACTCCATGATCGGCGCCCAATCGGATTCGATCGGCAGGGGCGCGGAGGGTTCGGAGTCCAGAGAGGAGTCCGGCTCCTTGGAGTCACGAGCCTCGCGGAGTGCGGGGCTGGTGCTTGGCTTAATCACCGTTGGGATCGCAGCCCCCGAGGCGGCGTCCAATCGCCCATCCTCGATCGGCGCAGTTGGCTCCGAATTAAGGGTCGAAGCCGATGCGGTTGCGGCCTCCAGGGCACTGTTCGGCGGCAGAGCTAGATCATGCTCGTCGGGACAGTGTGGCGTGCTCGGCAATGGCTCGAATCCATCAAAGATCAAGTCCCCGCGGATGTCAGCCATGTAGTTTAAACTTCCAAATCTTACCTGACAGCCAGGGGCGTAGCTTTCGATCTGCTCCAGATGGCCAAGTGAATTGGCCCGCAGTGCGAAGCCACCGAAGACGAAGATCTATCCGGGGAGGAAGGTCTCACCCTGGACTGCATCACTATTGATGATCGTAGGAGCCATCGAGCCTGACGGCGACGACACAGAGGAACTGTCAATGAAAGCACCAATGTCGGTGTCAAAACCGGCGGATCTCGGGTAGGGGGTCCCGAACTGTGCGTCTAGGCCGGATGGTAACAGGAGGCAAGGGACACGAAGTTTTACCCAGGTTCGGGCCCTCTCGATGGAGGTAAAACCCTACGTCCTGCTTGATTAATATTGATGATATGGGTAGTACAAGAGTAGATCTACCACGAGATCGGAGAGGCTAAACCCTAGAAGCTAGCCTATGGTATGATTGTTGTTGTCTATGTTGTCCTACGGACTAAAACCCTTCGGTTTATATAGACACCGGAGAGGGTTAGGGTTACACAAAGTCGGTTACAATGGTAGGAGATCTATATATCCGTATCGCCAAGCTTGCCTTCCACGCCAAGGAAAGTCCTATCCGGACACGAGACGAAGTCTTCAATCTTGTATCTTCATAGTCCAGGAGTCCGGCCGAAGGTATAGTCCGGCTATCCGAACACCCCCTAATCCAGGACTCCCTCACCCAGGTTTCACAGCAAGACCAGGCATATCAAGCGTCGCTTCAACTCCATTCGTGAAAGTGTTCAAAATGGAGACATAGATATTTGTAAAGTACATACGAACCTAAATGTGGCAGATCCGTTGACTAAACCTCTCCCTAGAGCAAAACATGATCACCACCAGAACTCTATGGGTGTTCGATTCATCACAATGTAACTAGATTATTGACTCTAGTGCAAGTGGGAGACTGTTGGAAATATGCCCTAGAGGCAATAATAAAATGGTTATTATTATATTTCCTTGTTCATGATAATTGTCTATTGTTCATGCTATAATTGTGTTATCCGGAAATCGTAATACATGTGTGAATACATAGACCACATCACGTCCCTAATGAGCCTCTAGTTGACTAGCTCGTTGATCAAAAGATAGACATGGTTTCCTGACTATGGACATTAGATGTCATTGATAACGGGATCACATCATTAGGAGAATGATGTGATGGACAAGACCCAATCCTAAGCATAGCTCAAAGATCATGTAGTTCGTTTGCTAGAGCTTTTCCGAATGTCAAGTATCATTTCCGTAGACCATGAGATTGTGCAACTCCCGGATACCGTAGGAGTGCTTTGGGTGTGCCAAACATCACAACGTAACTGGGTGACTATAAAGGTGCACTACGGGTATCTCCGAAAGTGTCTGTTGGGTTGGCACGAATCGAGACTGGGATTTGTCACTCCGTATGACGGAGAGGTATCTCTGGGCCCACTCGGTAATGCATCATCATAATGAGCTCAATGTGACCAAGTGGTTGATCACGGGATCATGCATTACGGTACGAGTAAAGTGACTTGCCGGTAACGAGATTGAACGAGGTATTGGGATACCGACGATCGAGTCTCTGGCGAATAACGTACCGATTGACAAAGGGAATTGTATACGGGATTGATTGAATCCTCGACATCGTGGTTCATCCGATGAGATCATCGAGGAGCATGTGGGAGCCAACATGGGTATCCAGATCCCACTGTTGGTTATTGACCGGAGAGTCGTCTCGGTCATGTCTGTGTGTCTCCCGAACCCGTAGGGTCTACACACTTAAGGTTCGGTGACGCTAGGGTTGTTGAGATATTAGTATGCGGTAACCCGAAAGTTGTTCAGAGTCCCGGATGATATCCCGGACATCACAAGGAGTTCCGGAATGGTCCGGAGGTGAAGAATTATATATAGGAAGTCCAGTTTCGGCCACCGGGAAAGTTTCGGGGGTCACCGGTATTGTACCGGGACCACCAGAAGGGTCCCGGGGGTCCACCGGGTGGGGCCACCTATCCCGGAGGGCCCCATGGGCTGAAGTGGGAGGGGAACCAGCCCCTGATGGGCTGGTGCGCCCCCCTTGGGCCTCCCCCTGCGCCTAGGGTTGGAAACCCTAGGGGTGGGGGCGCCCCACTTGGCTTGGGGGGCAAGCCACCCCCCTTGGCCGCCGCCCCCCCCCCCCATTAGATGGGATCTAGAGGGGCCGGCTCCCTCCTGGACCCCTATATAAAGAGGGGGGAGGGAGGGCTACGACCTCTAGCCCCTGGCGCCTCCCTCTCCCTCCCGTGACACATCTCCCTCTCGCTGAGCTTGGCGAAGCCCTGCCGAGATCACCGTTGCTTCCACCACCACGCCGTCGTGCTGCTGGATCTCCATGAACCTCTCCTCCCCCCTTGCTGGATCAAGAAGGAGGAGACGTCTTCCCAACCGTACGTGTGTTGAACGCGGAGGTGCCGTCTGTTCGGCGCTGGTTCATCGGTGATTTGGATCACGACAAGTACGACTCCATCAACCCCATTCTCTTGAACGCTTCCGCTCGCGATCTACAAGGGTATGTAGATGCACTCCCCTTTCCCTCGTTGCTAGATAACTCCATAGATTGATCTTGGTGATGCATAGAAAATTTTAAATTCTGCTACGTTCCCCAACACCTCCCCCCCCCCTCCTTCCTTTCCCCCTTTTCCAAATATGGTAGGGGGCGAATTGGACTAGGGGCCCAAGTAGGATTCCTCCTACTTGGGCGCGCCCTAGGCTGCCTCCCTCCCTCTCCCTCTATTATATACATGGGGAGGGCACCCCTAGAACACACATCAATTGTTCCTAGCCGTGTGCGGCGCCCTCCTTCACAGTTAACACCTCGGTCATATCGTCATAGTGCTTAGGCGAAGCCCTGCGCTGGTAACTTCATCATCACCGTCGCCACGCCGTCGTGCTGACGAAACTCTCCCTCGTCCTCAACTTGATCAAGAGCTCGAGGGACGTCATCATGCTGAACATGTGCTGAACACGGAGGTGTCGTATGTTTAGTATTTGGGTCGGTTGGATCATGAAGATGTTCAACTACATCAACCGCGTTACTAAACGCTTCCACTGTCGGTCTACGAGGGTACGTGGACACACTCTCCCCGCTCGTTGCTATGCTTCTCCTAGATAGATCTTGCGTGATCGTACGTAAATTTTTTGAAATACTACATTCCCTAACAGGTCCAGGCATCCGAGAAGAGCGTCCTGGAGCGGGCCGCAGAGGCGAGCGGCAAGGCGAGGGACCTCGAGCTAGAGAGGATTGCCTCACGAAGCTTGGTGAGGGTCTTCGCGCCACCAAAGCCCGTCACGTTGAGGTGGCCGAGGAAAAAGCGACCCTCAAGAAGGAGCTCCAGGAGACCCGCCGTTTGCTGGAAGACGACCGGAAGGCGAGGGAGACCCCTACCGCTGGGGTTGCGCCAGGTGACCCTGGACTACTCTCCCTGTAGGCGTTGCTCCATCCTGTCGCCGCTGGTCACCCAATGTCGGCAGTGCAAGCGCATGAGCTGCAACCCCGCATAGAGAATTTTACCGAAAAGCAGCCATACGCACATTCGAAACGATAGCTACACCCAAATTCCTCATTAGATTCTATGAGTTTTGATCAAAAATACCAGTAAGCCAAACCATTATACACAACTTTGATTCATAAACTTTTCTCAAAATAGGTCTCCATATATGACCCCGCATAGAGAAGTTTACCAAAAAGCAGCCATACACACTTCTAAAAAGATAGCTAGCCGCACCAAAACTCCTCATTCACTTCCATGAGTTTTGATCTAAAATACGTGGTAGTCAAACCATTATACACAACTTGTATGGACAAACTTTTCTCAAAATAGGTCTCCATATATGACCCCGCATAAAGAATTTTACCGAAAAGCAACCATACGCACATTCGAAACGATAGCTGCACCCAAACTCCTCATTAGATTCTATGAGTTTTGATCGAAAATACCAGCAAGCCAAACCATTATATAGAACTTTGATTCATAAACTTTTCTCAAAATAGGTCTATCTATGACCCCGTATAGAGAATTTTACCGAAAAGCAACCATACACACTTTTAAAAAGATAGCTAGCTGCACAGAAACTCCTCATTCATTTCCATGAGTTTTGATCAAAAATACGTGGGTAGTCAAACCATTATACATAACTCCGATTCACAAACTTTTCTCAAAATAGGTCAACATATTGACGCTGCATAGAGAATTTTACCGAAAACCAGCCATACACACTTTTAAAAAGATAGCTAGCGGCATCGAAACTCCTCATTCACTGCCATGAGTTTTGATCGAAAATACCTGGTACTCAAACCATTATACATAACTTCCATTCACAAAAGTTTCTCAAAATAGGTCTCCATATATGACCCCGCATAGAGAATTTTACCCAAAAGCAGACATACACAATTTTAAAAAGATAGCTAGCTGCACCGAAACTCCTCATTCACTTCCATGAGTTTTGATCTGAAATACATGGTAGTCAAACCATTATACACAACTTTGATTCATAAACTTTTCTCAAAATAGGTCTCCATATATGACCTCGCATAGAGAATTTTACCGAAAAGCGGCCATACGCACATTCGAAACGATAGCTGCACCCAAACTCCTCATTAGATTCTATGAGTTGTGATCGAAAATACCAGTAAGACAAACCATTATACACAACTTTGATTCATAAAATTTTCTTCAAATAGGTCTCCATATATGACGCCGCATAGAGAATTTTAACGAAAACCGGCCATACATACTTTTAAAAAGATAGCTAGCTGCACAGAAACTCCTCATTTACTGGCATGAGTTTTGATCGAAAATACCTGGTACTCAAACATTATACACAACTTTTATTCACATTTTTTTCTCAAAATAGGCCTCCATATATGACCCCGCATAGAGAATTTTACCGAAAAGCAGCCATACACACTTTTAAAAAGATAGCTAGCTGCACCGAAACTCCTCATTCACTTCCATTAGTTTGATCTAAAATACGTGGTAGTCAAACCATTATACACAACTTGTATGCACAAAATTTTCTCAAAATAGGTCTCCGCATAGAGAATTTTATCGAAAAGCAACCATACGCACATTCGAAACAATAGCTGCACCCAAACTCCTCATTAGATTCTATGAGTTTTGATCGAAAATTCCAGCAAGCCAAACCATTATACACAACTTTGATTTTTTTTTTGAAATGAACACACACAACTTTGATTCATAAACTTTTCTCAAAATAGGTCTCTATATATGTCCCCGCATGGAGAATTTTACCGAGAAGCAGCCATACACACTTTTAAAAAGATAGCTAGCTGCACCGAAACTCCTCATTCACTTCCATGAGTTTTGATCTAAAATATGTGGTAGTCAAACCATTATACACAACTTTGATTCACAATCTTTTCTCAAAATAGGTCTCCATATATGACCCCGCATAGAGAATTTTACCGAAAATCAGCCATACGCACATTCGAAACGATAGCTGCACCCAAACTCCTCATTAGATTCTATGTGTTTTCATCAAAAATACCAGCAAGCCAAACCATTATACACAACTTCCATTCATAAACTTTTCTCAAAATAGGTCTCCATATATGACGCCGCATAGAGAATTTTAACGAAAACCAGCCATACACAATTTTAAAAAGATAGCTAGCTGCACCGAAACTCCTCATTCACTTCCATGAGTTTTGATCTAAAATACCTGGTAGTCAATTCATTATGCACAACTTTGATTCACAAATATTTCTCACAATAGGTCTCCATATATGACACCGCATAGATATTTTTACCGAAAAGTAGCCTTACGCACTTTTGAAACGATAGCTGCACCAAAACTACCCATTTACTTCCATGAGTTTTGGTAAATAAATACCTAGTAGCCAAACCGTTATACAAAACTTTGATTCACAAACTTTTCTCAAAATCGGTCTCCATATATGACCCCGCATAGAGCATTTTACTGAAATGCAGCGATACACACTTTTTAAAAGATAGCTAGCTGCACCGAAACTCCACATTCACTTCCATGAGTTTTGATCAAAAATACGTGGTAGTCAAACCATTATACACATCTTTGATTCACAAACTTTTCTCAAAATAAGTCTCCATATATGATGCCACATAGAGAATTTTACCGAAAACTAGCCATACACACTTTTTTTGCGGGGTCAACCATACACACTTTTTAAAAGATAGCTAGCTGCACTGAAACTCCTCATTCACTGCCATGAGTTTTGATCGAAAATAACTGGTACTCAAACCATTATACATAACTTTTATTCAAAAAAAATTGTCCAAAAGTTAAGGAAGACCGGTGAAAAACCAAAACGTCGAACGTGCGAAAAAAAACAAATCCAGAGGAAGCGCCCATTGCGCGACATGTGGCGGGCAGCTGAGACTGCGCCAAGTGACGCCGGTCGTTATCTCCCGAAGAAGCGCTCGTTAACTAGTTGCTCCCTCCATTGCATGCGTGAATATGTGATCATCACCCGACCATTGATGGTAGTAGTGGGATTTTTCATTTGGATACTGACCACAAGATTTCTGTATTGAAGTATTCAGACTACTGATCCCCAATTCTAAAAAGATAGTAAGTTCCAACTGGAGCAACCCTCCTCTTTTTGACTTGTATGGAAAACATATGTGCACACCATATCTCGTTTCATTTTAGTTGGTTCAATGCATTGCCAGATAAACACTCCACCGATCCGATTACCATGCATGTTATACTCCGTCCGCCTGGAAAAACTTGTCTCAAACTTGTTTCTCAAATGGATGTATCTAATACTAACTTGATGCTAGATACATCCATATGAGGGACAAGTTTTTTCGAACGGAGGAAGTGTTAGACAGATTAATCCTGGCCGGCTTCGTGACAAATATACACAGGGTGCAGTCAGTACGTATATCACTGCCAGCATAATGGTTTTATAGTGCTAGCAGTATATTCACGCTTCTCTTCTGGCGATTCTCTCGGACCTGTTAAACCGGCGCAGACGAATGAGTCGTTACGCGACAAGAACACGTTGTAAGGCAACACAGGATTTGAGCAAGCGGCAGCGCATATTGGCCTGTAATCTGAAGTCCAACCAGACGTTGGCTCTGACGCCCTTACGTCTTGCACGATTGTCACACTTTTACTCCGTAAACACAATGTTAGCTAGCTAACAAAATTAGCTGACAAGAAAACAACATCAGCTAACAAAATCATATACCAACAGGTAAATAACATCCACTGCCAAAACCATGCAGTTGTTTAAAACAAAAGTTCATGCTCAACATAGGCATTGCTAACACAAGGGGAGACTGATCCTAGCTCAACAGAAGAAAAGGAACCTTGGTAGACTATCAACACAGCTGCTGTAAATTCCTCACCCAACATTTCCCTTATCTCGTCGTAGATGCAAAGCACCGACACGAAAAATGCCATACCTAGTGAGTGAAATAGCAGAGGGCTCATACCAAGGCAAAATGGCAAGCAATGTGAGACAGTTGGTACTACAGTGATAGCACAACATGACGAATGTTCTTCAATCTTCATCCAGAGCCCGGAAGATGGGAGGCCAGACCGTCATGAAAGGAAACACACTTGCGCGCAAACAATGATAGCCGTGCCGCTTGTCCTTGGCATGGCAAACCCACTACTCTCGGTTTCTCAGATCCACGCAAATGATGACAGCCTCACCGTGTGTCCTTGACCCAAAGAGCACATATTCAGCATCGTCCCCAACTTTGCGAACGAAAACTTGCTCGAGATTATCGCATGCTACTGCACTCAAGCGAATCGTGTCCCCCAGCACCCAGATGTGTGTGTCATCGTCATCCGACTCATGGTGCCACACATTGAGCTGAAATCCCTTCGCATGGATGAGGAAGAGGCTGGACTCTTTGTATGAGAGCGTGAGGCTGGCGGCGTACACTTTTTCCGGCAGGTTCAAGGTGGACAGGCATGCCGTGGCCAGATCCAGCAAAAGAATGTAGCCAATCTCTACTGCCATGTAGAGCTTGTTGTGGACATACATCATGTCCGTGATTCTGGACCATGCAGTCACCTCTACTGTTGCCAGGATGGCTTCGCATCAGGCGCCAGACTTCTGCAGGACACAAGCTTGCACGGAGAAGATCTTCCGTGTCGGCGCCATCGGGAACATGAGAGATAATGCCATGAATGCCATCCCTGGGAAAGAAAAATGCACTTATATTATTAGTGTGGACGTCCCGAAGACTGGGTAGCGGCTCTGGCGGCGACGGCGGAAGGGGATCAACTCTTCGTGTCGGGCACAAGGGTTAGCACATGGCGAGCCGCTTATCTAAATACTTGGTGAGGAGGCAGCCATTTCGGCAGTCGAAGAGATGTCGACGGCCGGCAATTTTGACCGCAGCGGCCGCATGGGCAAGCATTGGGTCACCTGGGATGGACACGAACGCCGGGACCGGGACAGGGCGTCGGAGTCCTCCACAAAGTAGCCGAGGTGCCGGGGAGGGTTGTGCCCGCGGAAGGCAGGGTCGGAGGCGATGCGGAGCCACAACTTGGATGATGTGAGCTGTAGTTTCATTCAGGTTGCACGCTTTAGTATCTCTATTCCTAATGGAGCAGTATTTGGCATTAGAACTTTGTAAGTTCACCAAGGCCCCAGGTGACCCAGCTTTTTGGTATGAATTCTACATTGTGCATAAATGCGTCCATATTTGCTTGAATCAATTTTGATGCACCACAACACATGTTAGTCTTATTTGGCACAAACATGGTTCTTTTTATATAAACACAGACATGCAAATGCATAAGTAACCCAATTATGATTTTGCTGGAGCAGAGAACCTTTTTCTTTTGCAGGCAACTAATAAGGTTCTAATCCGATAAAAGCTTTAATATTTCACATGCATTCCCATCGGCTTGTCATAGAGGCAAAAGAGGGCGAATACAAAAGTCTTAGATAATGAAAAAACTGCATAGATGGCTCATACCAAGGCGAATGGTTAAACAATGCGAGGTTATTCGTCGTGATCATCCTCATCATTCAAAGTGGGAAAGGTGGGAGGCCAGATAGTCATAAGGGGAAAGATAGTTGTAAAATATATACCCTGCACCTTGATCTCATATGCCGTCTCCTTCCTGCTTCTCAGGTCAACAGAAATGATAGTTCTACTTGTCCACAAACATAAGAACACAAATCCACCATCTTCCGAGACTGCACACACCCGAAATCTCTCATGGCGGTCCTGTGCTGCACGCACAACAAACCTGTCAACCAGCTCCCACCTGTCTTCACCGTTGTCGTCCATCTGGTGGTTCCAGACGCTGAGATGGAACCTGTCTCTGTGGATGAGAAAAAGCCCAGAATCATCTCCATGCGAGAGCTTGAAGTCCGCGCCGACTTTATCCGGGACTTTGACGACAAAGAGTCGTAGACGTGGAGCAACAAAATCCAACCCACAAATGTAGCAATTGTCGAGCACAATGTAGAGCTTGTCATTGACAATCATCATCGAGCGAACAAACTTTAATGGCACAGGGAGCTCTCCTTCAGCCAAGATGGCTTCACCCCAGGCATCAGATTGCCCGACATACACTCGGGCCGATAACTTTCGCCCGCTGAGACGCACAGACACTAAAACTATGCCGTCGTTGTTGTCCCTAAATAACAAGTAGAGACATTGACTACTGTAGTCCAGCGGACTTAACCTGCCAATGTGTAATAGCTCCGGCGGTAGTCGGATAGGGAGCACCCCCCTTGCCGGGCACAGCAGGCTGAACATGGTGTATCCGCCGCACCCAAATGGCCGGGACTTGAGGGCATCTTCAGCCGAGCCTCCAGGAACGCTCCTAGACCACTTTTTTGACACCGACGCTTAAAAATCGTCCTAGCCACGTCCCCAAGACCCTACTTTTTGCCGGATTTGGTAAAAAATACAGCCGGCACTCTCGGGGCGAACCTAGGCCATCGGGGGGCTGTTGGGGGCGGAGAGAGAAGATTTTGCATGTCATTGGCCCACCGTCAGCCTCCCACTCGGCTCTGTATACTTTTTCTCCCGGACCCCACCCACGTGCTCTTTCCCACGCCGCCCTCCCCAACCTCTCTCCCGCGGCCCGCCCCAACCTCTCTCCCTACCTCGCCGCGGCCCTCCCCAACCTCTCTCCCTCCCTCGCCGCGGCCCTTCCCATCCTCTCTCCTCCCTCGCCGGCAACCACCTCTCCCCGCCAGGCTCCACCGCGCCACTCCGGCTGGATCCTGCGGGCACTCCCACTGCTGGTCGCGGCCGCCTCCTTGCCGTGCGCCGGCCTTTACTCACCGCGCGCCGCGCGCTGCCGCCCTGCTCGTCGCGCGTCGGCCCGGGCGTGCCGGAGCTGCCGCAGGGCGAGCTCGAGGAGGCCGCTGGCCGGAGCCGCCATACAGCGAGCTCGAGGAGGCCACTGGCCGGAGCTGGCAAGGCGGGGGCGCGGCCGAAGCGCGCGTGGGCGGGACGGAGGAGGAGCGTGCGTGGCCGGGCGAGGAGTAGCCGCCGAAGAGGCTGCGCGCGTGGCCGTGGCGCGCGGAGCTCCGCCGCGAGGTCCGCCGGTAGGCGTAGAACGACGGGCTGGGCACGTACTGCTGCGCCGTCGTCGAGTCCCTGGACGGCGTGTCCGGCATCGTCGCGTAGCTCCGGCTGTTCTGCTCTTCTCGTCATCAATGTACCTCTCTTCCACCCACCGATCCAGCCAGTTCCTCCAGCTATTCTACTCTGGCGTGGGCGTGCTGTTGGCGGACGACACGGCGTGGGCGTGGCCGGAGCGGCGCGGACGTGGACTGGGCAGGTGTGTGGGTGGGGCGACGACGGAAACAAATCTCACCCCAAAGAAAAAAATTCGCCGGGGCCTTCCCAGGAGGCCGAAAAAACGCCTCCTGGGGGGCACAACGGCTGGAGATACCCTGAGGAGGAGGCGGCCGTTCCGGCTGTCGGCGATTCTTACAGATTGATTGCAGTGGTGGAAGCCGGCGCGATTCACGGCATAGCGGAGCTCCCGGGCTTCCGAGACGCTCACGAACACCGTGCGCAAGGTGGAGCAGTGGTTGACGTAGAAGCCGAGGATGCGGGGAGGGTGACGGTCGCGGAATCGTCGGAGGAAGACGGTGTCGGCGGCGACGCGGAGCCATCGCTTGGAGACTAGGGCGGCATGGACGAGGAAAGCCGGGAAGCCGAGGCGGAGCAGGATCTCCCGGAGCAGGTCGTCGTCGCCGATCACCGCCGCCATCGCGGCCTCGCCGCCTCTCCTTCCACGAAGGTGGAGCAGCTCGTCGGGTAGGTCCATACCGCGGCGGACGATTTGGGCGCTAAGTCTGGCGGCGGAGGAGGCACTCGTGATCTTGTACTTGGAGCCGGCCGGAGGCGCTGGGGCAAATAAATTTATTTTGGGCTCATTCTGTTCCGTTGCATGTACGCGTAAATAAAGCCCAAAAGCCCACCGACATGGCGCGGGCGAGAAGATTTCCTTCCTTTCGTGACCACCCGGCCATCCGTGGAGATCATTTGTCTCAAAAAAAAAAATCCGTGGAGATCATGAAGAGAAAAACCTCAAAAAAATGAAGAAAAAGAAGAAGAAAAAACATCTACTATGCAACAGAGGCGTCAGAGATGCAGAACTGTTAACTGAGAGGCAACTTATGCATACATCCCACGTGAATCATGACTACGATCCCTCCTCCTTCCGACCTGTATGGAGAACATGAGTACCTGATGGCATTATTGTGTCCATCGGTGCACACCTCTTCTCATTTCAGTCGGCAGGGCACACAAAGCTCAAGATTCACGCATATACTCCCTCCGTCTCAAAATAAGTGTAAGAGAGACACTTATTTCGAGACGGAAGGAGTACTTAGCAGCCAGGAGGTTGTCGTGATTGTCCAAAAATTCAGAGTAGAGGAAGATGCGGCCGGAAGCCAGCACCATTACCGTCGCTGCTGAAATCAGTAAATCACCAGCAGTAGTGCGTACTCCCACAAACTGAGCGCAACAAAAAAAAAATTGCATCGAAATTTGTGGAAGGGTACTCCTCAGTCCTCACCCGAGTTCTTGCGTATATCTGGCGGCGGCCATGGGCGTCGTCTCCTCCTCTGTGCGAATTGTCCCGTATGAGTAGTAGATTATAGTATTAGCACGATGATTAAGATAAAGTTAAAACATTTGAGATATTTTTGTCTTAGTAATTGTGATATTTTTTGGCTCCCTTTCTTTTGACGAAATCTTAGAATGCGAAAAGCTGCAAAATAGAGTACCGAAGTGCATACAAAAAACTATTAAGAAAGTTTAGTCACCTCATAGGACTACAATATAATGTTGACCGGAATGACGATCATATACATCAGATGAACCCTGCATAAATCAACCACCAAAATACACTGAAGTTGCGTCAAACCAAATGTTCGTTTTACAACAGAAAAAATGACAATAAAATGGTTCAAATGGTTAGTGCAATGTTTGCACCTCATCTTACCCCTCACATTCTAGCAGAAATTCAATCTCATTACGGCGAAGCACCTTCGGTTCCTTTCGCGCGGGTAATCTCATCCGTCAGTGGTATGCATGGACGGTGCCATTTCTTCTCGGAGGTCTACCAGGAAGAGACCCTGGCTTGAACTTGGACGTCTCATGCCTGGCAAGCTCCGGCGGCACGGGACTATTGCTCTGCACAAGCATCTGCCTAAGATCGAAGAAAATGTCAGTGTCCTCCAGAGTCAAAAACGATGTCGAGAGCCCCTTCTTTCCTGCACGCCCGGTTCTCCCGATACGATGCGTGTACAGATCGATCGAGCTAGGCATCTCGTAGTTGATCACATGGGCGACCTCCGGGACATCGATGCCGCGGGCGGCAAGGTCAGTGGCCACGAGGACGTTGAACCTGCCGTTCCTGAACCCGTCGAGGCTGGCCATCCTCTCGTCCTGCGACTTCCCTCCGTGCAGCGCCGTGACCCGGCACAACCCTGCGTTTTCCACGTCATGGGTGAGCTTCTCCACGGAATTCTTGGTGTTGCAGAACACAATGGCCGTCCTGTCCTTCCCGAGGTCGGCGAGTATCCTCTTGAGCCGTGGCATCTTTTCTTGGACCTTCACCATGACCACGTTCTGGGTGACGAGGTCCGCGGCCTTGCCGGCAGAGCCGACCGTGACGACCACCGGGTTCCGGAGGTACTTCCTGGTGAGCCGCTCCACGGCCGGCGGCATGGTGGCGCTAAACATGTGGGTCGTCCTGTAAGTCCTCGCCTCATCCAGTTCCTCGTCCGCGTTCTCTGGCTTCAGGTGGCTCGACGGCATTGCGTCGAGCACACCGACAACCTGGGGCTCGAAGCCCATGTCGATCATCCTGTCGGCCTCGTCGAGCACGACGTAGCTACACCGGTTGAGCACGGCGTACCTGCTCTCCAGGCAGTCGAGGAGCCGGCCGGGCGTCGCGACGATGACCTCGCACCCCCGCTCGAGCATGCTGGCCTGCTTCTGGATGGTCGACTGGCCGTCCGACTTGCCACCGACAATGGACACCACCCTGATGCCTAGGCACGCCGCAAGCTTCACCGTCTCCCTCTCGATCTGCTGCGCGAGCTCCCGGGTCGGCGCCAGGACAAGCGCGTACGGGCCCTCGTCCGCCTCGCTGTGGCTGGTCGGCAGCGGCATGCGGGCGATGTATGCCAGCATGGGGAGCACGAAGGCGGCGGTCTTGCCTGAGCCAGTCTGAGCAACGCCGATGACATCGCGCCGCTGGAGGCCGAGCGGCACGGCGGCCATCTGGATCGGCGTGGGCTTTCTGTACCCGGCCCTGTCGACGTTGCGGAGCAGCTCGGCGCCGAGCCCGCTCTCCGCCCAGCTCCGCATGGGCCGTGGCACGCGGGAGCCCCTGTAGGAGATGCCGAAGTCCTCGCGGAGGATCCGCCAGTCGCGCTCCGTCATCTCCTCGGCGCGCTTGTCCGTCCAGTGCCTGTCCACGCGCATGTCCAGGGCGTCGTACGTCGCCGCGGCGTCCTTGTGGAGCGCGGCCGCTGCGGCCTTCTTCTGCTCGCGCCGGTCGATGCCGGCGAGGAAGCCGCGGCCGTAGAGCAGCAGGGCGCCGTGCGGAGGCTGGTTGTTGACGGCGTCGACGCGGCTGGTGTCGTCCGTGCTCGCCCAGTCGAAGCGGAACCTGTCCCGCGGCTTGGCGACCGTCTTGGGCTTCTTGTCCTTGGACCCCCCGAGGTACTGCTCCCTGATCGCCTCGAGCTCCTTCTCCCGCGCCCTCTCCGCCCGATCTTTCTCCCTGCCGTCCCTGTCCTGATCTCTGCCGCGGCGGTCACGGTGCCGGTCCGGGTAATGTCGGCACGAAAAGGGGGGATCGTGGGGGGGAGGCGGCGGAGTGGGGAGCTCGGAGCGACGCTGGTCGGCGACGGCGGCCTGGCGGCGCTCGAGGGCGAGGCGCTGGCGTTTTTCGCGGGAGAGGAACACCGGGCTCGGCTCCGCGGCGTCCAACGTTTGCTTCATGGCGGCGCTGCTGGCAGGAGAGGACGCGCCGCGGTGTTCGGCTTGCACGGGACGGGAGGGAGGATTCGATGCTGCTTCTTCTTCTGTACATAAAGGCCGGCGGATCAGCCGCCGACGCCGACTCGGAGGGGAGTTCGTATCCGGCACGGTCAACGGCTGAAAATGGCGGCAGATTACCGCGGGCCATAATGATCGCGCGAGGAATCCATGATGTCTATCATATTTGGCTGTCACGTATCTTTTTTTTCAGGGATGCGCTACGCGTAAAAGACCAGCCGGGTCGCGAGCCATCAGATCTGTGTCGCATCAAGAGCTCAAACATGCCTTCATTATTGCAACACGGGTCTTGTTGCAGAATTATTTCTGCAATACAGGTTGTGTTGCATTTTTTGCAACCGAGGTCTTGTTGCAGAAAAAAATCGCAAGAAAAATTTCGTTTAAAAAAAGACTCATCATAGACCATTGCAACACTACATATGTTTCAGAAACATAACTCCTGTTGCAGAAACGCGTTTTACAAAGACGGTATGTGGGCTCTCACTAGGACATGTGTAAGGCAGGGGAGGTGCCGGACATAGAAGCTGCGATCTGCCGGGTGATCGTAAGAGTTTCCTTTTTTTTAACATAGTACAGAAGATTGAGATTTAACCGAGTCTCAGTATAGAAGAGAGAAATTATATAAGGGTGTGGCTAGGTCTCAGTCGATTGAGATTTAACATAGTACAGAAGAGAGAAATTATGTAAGAATGTGGCTAGATCTTAGTCGATTAAAATTTAACCAAGTCTCAGTCAAGTAACAGAGAAAAAGAAAAAGATTGGATTATTTTTTTGCACGGATCTGAATGTAAAGATCTTATGCATATAGCATCGAGTGAGATTTAATGAAGTCTCGGTCAACTGAGACTTTTTTTGCGGGGCAAATAGAAGTTTTATTCCATAATAATAGGGTTACAGTCTAGTGACAGTAGTGCCTCAATCATAATTGGAGTTACATAAAAAGAGTTACATGTTGGCTCTAACGGAAAAGAAAGTTACATGTTGGTTACAGTCCAGTGACAGTAGTGACTGATTTTGTAACCACCATGTAGACTGTAACCACCATGTAACTTTTTTTTCGTTAGAGCCAACATGTAACTCTTTTAAAAAAAAATCAATTTATTCATCCTCAATCATAATTATGGCAGTATAACGAACACCAGAAATAATAAAAATTACATCAAGATTCGTAGGCTACTAGCAGCGACTACGAGCACTGAAGCAAGACGAAGACGCACCGCTATCATCGCCCCTCCCTCGCCAAGCCGGGCAAAAGCAGTAGATAGTCGGGAAGTAGAAGCGGTCGTCGATAAAAAGTAGCGTAGATCGAAAGCATGGCTAGCATGTAACTTCATAGTTTAATTTTGCATGGCCAGCCTTTGAGAAGCCATGTACCACAATGCTAACACTCTTCTAATCTTATTTTAATTTCGGTCTATTTCGCACACTCCAAAATTGTTTTCACGCTTCTTTAGTTAACCCATTTCAAAACACATATTTCACTTATTTCCAAACAATGATTTTGGCCCATTCAAAAATAATAATTTCACTAATTTTTGAAAAGATTTTTGATTTAAAAACTGGTTTCGCTCATTTGAAAATACTTATTTCACTCATTTTAAAATCTTATTTCACTTATTTTTAAGAAAGAATTATTTCACTCATTTGAAAACACTCATTTCACTCAATCTTAATAAAAGGATTCACCTAGTTCAAAAATGGATTTCCATCGTTTCAATAAAAAGATATCACTCATTTCAGAAGAAAAAAATTGATTTCACTTACTTCAAAAAACATATTTCACCCATTTACAAAAAATGATTTTGACTCGACTGAAAATAATGATTTTACTAATTACAAAAACTCATATCACTAAAGTCAAACAACAGATTTCACACATTTAAAAAATCACTTGTTTCCAAAAATCGATATTTCTCAATTCCAAAAATTATTTCACTTCTTTCAAAAAAAATCACTCATTCCCCAAAACACATTTCATTCGACTAAAAGCACTAATTTCACTCATTGCAAAAAAAAGTTGAAATAAGCAGCTTCACACATAAGCAGTTTCATTGAAATAAGCAACTCCACTTATACTGCGCAGATATTAGCTTCACACACTGATATCTGGTCTTGTTCAAGAAAATCACAAAAGGGGTTGTTTTGCACTGTGAAATAGACTAAGTGAAATAAGTTAATATAAACTTTTAAATTTAAATGTGTTTGAAATATATCCAAGAGCTTGTTCTAAAGGCCTTGGTGCCAAGAATTCAAATATATAAAAGATGATTCTGTTTTAAGAGATATGAATCATGTAAATTGTCTCAAGAAAATAAAAGTTGTGTATTGAGAGAGAGAGAGAGAGAGAGAGAGAGGTTGGGGGGGGGGGGGGGGGGGGGGGGGGAGGGGGGATAGAAAAAGCGATGGGCTACAAAAGATACGGACAAACGACAGTCAAATGACAGTGAAGAAAGAGTGCCGTTCATTTTTAAAAACGTAGTGCACATCAAATAGTCTGCATACATCTTAGATACCAGCATTTTTTTTGCATGGTAAGATGTGTCTCACTCATATTATGGAGAACAAAGTCCAAGTTACGTAAGGACCGACATAACACTGAAAAAATACAAGCATCTGAAACAATAAGCACGTAGAAGTAGAAGCATACGTATGTATCCATTTCCCATTAAACAACACGCAGATGATATAGCCGCGAAAACGCAAAGGTCAACTAGCGTTTTCTCTTAGTCTTTTTCAGCAAAGCGTTTCCTGTTACTCCTTCGACGTACAGCTCCCTGTGACGACGACAGACACTGCATGCGTTATGCTCTAGGCGGCCGTACGTGCACGTCCTGCTATGCTCCTCTCTCTCTCTCTCTCTCTCTCTCTCTCTCTCTCTCTCTCTCTCTCTCTCTGGCACATACAGTACATGTCATCGGATCACGCGTGCACGGTGCACCGCCGCCCCGATTTTGCACGTGTTTGGTGTGACTTGTGACAAGAGAAGAAACGAGAGAAAGAAACACGAGGATGTCGATGGGAACATATCAGCGGCGCCGATCGATCGATCCTTCCATCGGCGCGTGGATTCCATCTGATCCGCACTGGCCGTCTGTCGTTCTACGTACTTGCCATTTTCGTTGGTTTGCCAGCATTTCCCGGAGCTGCCAGGCGGTGGTGCCGCTGCACGTACAGATATGCATGCATGGCTCACGGCAATGCAATATGTTATCAAAAGTCCTCGGGGAACGCCTACTCATAAAATGAATATACTACTTTTCCTATTACTACAAATACAAACAGACTCCAAGAAATAAATGCATATAGTGCATGGTCTTTGATTTTTTTAACACAGTACAGATGCAACCACTCATACATACGCGCATACACTTATCACTATAAACGCACACATGCACACCCTATCCATATATGCACTTTCGATAGACTGAGACGGCATATCATCTTGAGATTTACGAAGTCACCGTAGGCGTCTCGTCGTCGACGAGAACGTCTCTTCCCACTGAAAGCGCGACGGCGGAAATTCTAAAATAAATCCAGAAATGCGAGCACCACGACTTGAATCCTGATGGACTAGAATACCACTATCCCGCTAACCATCTAACCACAGGTTGGTTCGAAGAACATAAGAAAAATGGATGCTCCTATGAAAAAAATAGCACTAACTATTTTTGTACAGGACTTGGTTTGTCCTTTACAAAAATTAACAAGCATATCAAAACCTAGGATTTAACATTATTTTCGCAATCCTTGGCAAATGAAAAGGTTATGCTTTTCACCTAGGCACACTTACGAATTTGTTCATTACTACAATCTAATATACTTAGTGAAAATACCGAGTATTTGACAAAAAAAAACTACCACATTAGAGGTTGCCGTCCCACTGAACTATCACATTCAAGAAAGTGACTGATAACTATCAAAAAATTATAATTTTGTGACTAAAAACTACCATTTTAAAAAAATGACCAGTTTAGACGATTTAAACACGTTTATGACATGCAGGACCCACCCATCAGGGCTGACGTGGCGGCAAAGTCAACTCCATTTATTTTGACCGTTATTACAAGTGGGGCCCACCTGTCAGCATCACTCTTCTTCCTCCTCCTCCCTCTCTTTGCCATTTCCTCGAACACCTTGTGTGCACCCGCAAGCTACCTCCGCCGTCCTCCATTGCCGGCGCTCACCTCGATCTCCCCATGCCTTGATCATGTCTGGATCGGGAGAGCTCGTGCTGCCCAACCACTCCGGCGACCACCTCTCCCCCTCGCGTCACTCCGGCGAGGTCACCTCTGCCGGCGACAACCGCCACCAGCACGCACGAACCAACCTAGCCAGTACTCGCCTTGGTTCGAGCTCCCACATGAGCTCCTGGGGCTCTTCGTCGCCCGCCTCCCGCTCCTCCATGCAGGTGCAGCCGGCCCGCACGGCCAGGTGTGCCAGACGCCACCGAACTCGTGCGCCTCATTGAGGAGCTGGAGGAGGCTTTGCCTTGGTCCGGGCTCCCACATGAGCTCCTAGGGCTCTTCGTTGCCCGCTTCCCGTACTTCGTGCAGGTGCAGCCGGCGCACGCGGCCACGGCGCCAGACGCCGCCAAGCTCGTGTGCCTCGTCGAGGAGCTGCAGGAGTGTGAGTCCTTCCTGCGCACCAAGTTGCTCGAGCACAAGATCCTCAAGGAGGCCGTCGTCGACGAGCTGCGTCGGCTGGTGGCGCCGACGGCCTCGGAGAAAATTCCATCAGCTTCGGCGGCCGCTTCCACAGTTCCAGCCACCGTGGTTGCGCCGCCATTCCAGTCCCCAACCAACGCCAGGGAGGTGTTGCGCCAGGGCGTCACCATGGAGGATTTTGGAGCTCAAGCCCGGGTGCACGCGAGGTGTTCAAGGAAATGCCAAAGAGAGAGAGAGAGAGAGGAGGAGGAAGATTGCTGCTGACAGGTGGGCCCCACTTGTAATAACAGTCAATGTAACGGTCAAAATAAATGGAGTTGACTTTGCCGCCACATCAGCTCGTGTTTGGGTCCCGCATGTCATAAACATGTTTAAATCGTCTAAACTGGTCATTTTTGAAAAGTGATAGTTTTTAGTCACAAAATTAGAAATTTTTGGTAGTTATCAGTCACTTTTTTTAATGTGGTAGTTTAGTAGGACGGCAACCCTAATGTGGTAGGTTTTTGTCAAATACTCGAAAATACCTCTCCAGTCTATAAATGTTCGTTCAAGATGTTCAGATACTATGGATGACTATTCCCTGTCCTTTGGTAGATTCATCATCTAATCCTAACACAACGGCAGAATTTATAGAAATGACGATGCAAAATAGCTGAAAAACACAGCTAATAAATAATAATACATACTCTTCATGTTCCAGAATATAAGGCATATTTTGACTGCCCAGATTCATGTTTTGACTGTAATTTTCTCATGCAATATTTAGTCAACAGTCATCACATCTTACAAAAAAAACAATTCAACGCAAACGAATGATGTCCATTTTTTCTATGATAAACAACACACAAAGGTTATTTGTACTGAAAATAGGGTTGCAGATTTCTTAGCCAAACTTTCGAGTAGAGAGCACCTGACCTACTTGTGGTTATAGGATGCCCCATATGTAATGTTACAGTCTTATTACCTACAGAATTTAGAAGGACCTTGATAAATGCCACACATGTGGCACGGACACGTGTGATCCTGATAAGTTTAGTGACACGATGATGACAACTTTCGTATGACAACTTCAGTCGTAAAAAACGTCAAGGTCGGAATGCTTCATGCCGCATGGGTGGCACTTACCATTTGAGATTCAAAATCAGCAGCGTCTATTCTTTGGCTACATTGATGAGTTCCTTCTTCGGTGGAAGATCTCATGCATCACGCGCTTTGCTACACATACAACTTTATGGTGAATTTCGTCTATTTTGTAGACGCATGCATCTAATGCCCTAGATACGCAGAGTATCAACATCTTAGAAATGCCCTAGAAACATACATGCATACATTAACACGGAAAGCATCCCACCGCAAAACCCAGAAAATATCTAGCCGCGAAAAGGCAGAGGTCAAACAGACGTTCCTTATCAGCATTTCAGTTTCTGGTTCGACAGCTCGTTGTGACGAAAATGCAGAAAGAAAGGCGTTGTATTTTTTAAAATATTTTTTAGTCTAAAGAAACACGTTGTAAGTTGAAAGGTTTCATCGTGAGATGAAAAGAGGGAAAGAAACACGAGGCAAAAACCCACTTGGGATTTGATGTGATTTACCGTTCGGAATGCCTCGCGGGCCTCGGTCGAGATGCAGACCCGGCCCACGGTATAAATAGTCCCCACCCGCGCGTGCCGCAAAACTCAACCCAGGAGCACGGACACACCGCACTGCCCGCGATCCACTCGCTCTCCATCGATTTGCATGCAACCGACTCCAGATCGATCCCTCCACTGATCGCCCAGTCAAAGATCGCTCGGCCGGCGGCGCGGTGATCGTCGTCGTCGGAGGAGGAGGAGCAAGTCCTGTACGTGGCCAGCTGGGCGGCGCCATGATCTCGTGGCATGATCTGTACACGGTGCTGACGGCGATGGTGCCGCTGTACGTGGCGATGATCCTGGCGTACGGCTCGGTGCGGTGGTGGGGGGTGATCACGGCGGACCAGTGCGCCGGGATCAACCGCTTCGTCGCCGTCTTCGCCGTCCCGCTGCTCTCCTTCAAGGTCATCTCCGGCAGCAACCTGTACGCCATGGACCTGCGCTTCGCCGCCGCCGATACGCTGCAGAAGCTCCTCGTCCTCGCCTCGCTCGCCGTGTGGTCCCGCCTCCCCGTCCCCTTCGCCGGGCTCGACTGGTCCATCACGCTCTTCTCCTCCGCGACGATGCCCAACACGCTCATCATGGGCATCCCGCTCCTCGTCGCCATGTACGGCCGCCACGCCGGCGACCTCATGGTGCAGATCGTCGTCCTCCAGTGCATCATCTGGTGCACGCTGCTGCTCTTCCTCTTCGAGTTCCGCGCCGCGCGCCTGCTCATCTCGGGGAGGTTCCCGGCCGCCGCCGTCGCCGACGTGCGCGTCGACCCGGACGTCGTGTCGCTCGACGGCAGCCACGCCGAGGCGCAGGCCGAGGTCGCGCCCGACGGGAGCATGCGCGTCGTCGTGCGCCGGTCCGCGGCGTCGCTCTCCCGCCGCTCCCTCCTCGACGGCGCCGCGGCGGGGATGCCGTCGCCGGCGCGCGAGTCGAGCGTGACCGGCGTGGAGATCTTCTCGGTGAGCTCGTCGCGGAACCACACGCCCAGGGGCTCCTCCAGCTTCACCCACGGCGACTTCTCCGCGACCACGGGAGGCGGCGGCGGCGCCGCCGCGCCTGCTCTGCCGCCGCCGCCGCCGCACGGCGCGGTGAGCGCGTCCAGCTTCGGCGCGGCCGACCTGTTCTCGCTGCACTCGTCGCGGCAGCACACGCCGAGGCCGTCGGCCAGCTACGACGAGCACGCGCCGCGGGGCAGATCGACGGCGGCCGTGGCGCCGGTCGAGGACCCCAAGGACAACGTGCACATGTTCGACTGGAGCTCCGGCGCGTCCGGCGCGTCCGAGGTGAGCGGCCTGCCGGTCTTCCGCAGCAGCGCCAAGGAAAGCGGCCGCCGGCGTACCCCCTCCGACGCGACGTCCACCAACTCCGACTCCTCCAGATGTACGCCCATCAGTCTCTCTCCACATCCCCAAACTGACCCCGCCTTATCAGTATCTGATCACCTCACAAACGCGCACACGTAGCCGAACGTGAACGAAAACCTCTCTTTTGCTCAAAAATTAAAAAAAAACTCGAGCGTGAACTTTGTTGCAGTGAACCGGACGGGAGCGGCCGGCGTCGAGCGCGTCATTTCTGAGGCGGCAGCGCAGGAGTCGCTGGAGAGGCTGGAGGCCGGCACGGAGGCGACGGAGAAGGAGCAGGAGCAGGATGAGACGAAGAAGGTCGGCGACGAGGTGGGAAAGCCGCCGGCGAGCGTGATGCTGCGGCTGATCCTGACCATGGTGTGGCGCCGGCTGATCCGGAACCCCAACACGTACGCCAGCGTCGTCGGCCTCGTCTGGTCACTCATCGAGTTCCGGTACGTGATCCATTTTCTTCTTCTTCGATCGACCGGTGATGATCAGTCATGACGACGGCCGTGCCGACTCGTCGCCGCAGGTACCACGTCACGATGCCGGCGATCGTGGCCAAGTCCATCTCCATCCTCTCCGACGCGGGGCTGGGGATGGCCATGTTCAGCCTGGGGCTGTTCATGGCCCTGCAGCCCAAGCTCATCGCCTGCGGCAAATCCGCGGCGGCGTCCACCATGGCCGTCCGCTTCCTGCTCGGCCCCGCGGTCATGGCCGTCTCCTCCGCCGCTGTCGGCCTCCGAGGCACGCTGCTGCGCATCGCCGTTGTCCAGGTACGTGGCTGGTACGTACGAATATATGATTCCAGTACAACACAATACATGACGATGACAATTCCAACAAAGTACGTACGTAATTCTCAAAAACCAAAGTACGTACGTGACATGTTGCCATGTATGTACGTAGGCCACTCTGCCGCAAGGGATCGTGCCGTTCGTCTTCGCCAAAGAGTACAACCTCCATGCCGCCATTCTGTGCACCGGGTAAGCCAAGAACAATCAGTATCAAATATCTCCCCCAATAAGAATTACTCTATCTTTTCATATAACTTTATAATAAAAATACGCCGGTCAAAATCAAAAGAGGAAATGGGATAGGGCTCGATGCGTCGTCGAGAAACGTACCATTGGGGAAAAATTCTAATCCGAGACCAATTATGGGACGAAAACCTGATAGCACTCTAAGCATACCTGAAATGGAGAATGCCCTAATATGGTCAAGAATTTAGGTTCACGCCAAATGCTTATTTATTTACTATTTTGCCTTTCTACAGGGTCATATTTGGCATGCTAATAGCTCTTCCGATCGTCCTGCTCTACTACATCATCCTTGGGCTGCTATGACGGACGACTCGCCATGAACGAAATGTTCTCCCGCGTCGGAGATCAAATTGACGCAGGGGTTCCGACGCAAGATTGGTTCGGCCTAGTTTAATTGCTCTTATGCTATAGATGCAAAATGCAGCGCTGAGTTTGAATTCCCTCCATTCACAAATCATAAGGATGTGCGGCGCGTGAAGCTGATGGGCCTAGATTAGTGGGAGTCAAAGAAAACAGTTCGCACATGTTTGAAGCACAGAAGTTTAGCGAACTTCGGTTATTTCCTATTGTAACATGAAATAAACCCCGATGGCTAGTATAGTTTGTTAATTAGGGATTAAGTATACAAAGTTGTTGTGTTTTCCATACATATTTGGCAGTTAAGAAAGAGATGAGGAGAAGTTATGTTTGTTTTTCGGTAACATGGTGAAATCAGAGGAGCTGGAGAGGAGGACATTTGCCCATTCCCACATGTGTGGGAATGGTTTAACAATATCCAGAGGGTATTCCCCATTACCACCTTGAGGCAAGACACGCAAACACAAATGCTCGTTGTTATGTTGACACATCCACATCCTAGAAACTAGTCTCCTATCCCCTGCAGCCCCACAGGACCCAATGAATTTTTTTGGGATGCATGTGCATTGTAAGGTGGAGGGTGGAGATCATCGGATCAGTGAATGTGGAAAGTGGCATCGATAAGCTATGCTCTGACTCGCCTATCACCTCCCCCCCCCCCCCCCCCCCCCCCCCCCCCCCCCCCCCCACCACCACCGGGCTCTAATTGGACCATGTACTCTAAGAGCCGCCCATCCAACTATTCCTCAGAGGCGGATGGAAAATCTGACAGACACTTGGCTAGATCGAGTGCAAGGAGAAGCCTGGATCGAGTGAAGAGACGTGCACTACCTTGAAATAGAAAATGGTTGTTCAAAGGAGAAGAAGAAGGATCGAGATAATGTTTAATGCGATGGAGAGTGCTGAGGGCGATGAAGCGGAGAAGGCGGCGAAGGCAGCTAACACATACATCACATATCTTCACTCGAGGGCAACTAAATGTCGGTTAGGCCACCATATAAATTGGCGACGAGTTTAGATAATGGCATTGCCACCTTGAGCTGGAAGGGAGGGCATTTGCCCCCCTCCCTCCTCCCTATGACTTTTTTCATCCATAAATTTCTAACCTAACTACTAACTACTAATGTTGGTCATTCACAAATAGAATCATCCAACATTGTCAACAATCAGAGAACAATGAAGTTGTGGTGTTAAGAACCCACACATTTCTGCCAAGGAACCACCGCTCTCACTTCGAAATTACAGGGAATTCGGGCATGAGAAGAGAGAGTAATTGGGAGGAAGCGCAGGTGAGAAATGAGGTCTTTTTTCTTTCTTCTGAAGCTTCCGATCCAATGATGTTGGATGCTGTGGAACCGATGCATGGCTCAACTATTGGCCTTCACTTCAACCTGCTTTGAAACATGCACTGAATCTGATCTAACCAAAAGCCAATTGATCAATTCTCACAACAAACACTAAATACCATGTATCAACATTGTCCAAGTCCAGTGAAGAGACACTTTCTTCACTAATCTTGTACCGATGTCTAACAACTACCGGCTACCCCCAAAAAACATGTTAACTCCATCGATGAAAAATAATATTGCCATATCGCCTCAAGTGAAACATGTAATAATGGAAAATATGGCAAGCATTTCCATATATAGCGGGCACAAGGAGCGTCTCTAGACAAACATTTGCATAAATTAACAGAGGCAAAGAGCATCTCTGATTGCAGAAGGTTTACAAGATCAGAATAGCACCATATGAACAGAAATATAGGGGCGTGATACTTCATATTGACAAAATTGTACAGGATCATGGCAGCTCCTCCGAGGAAAGGACGAGGAACTAGCTTGTAGGTTAGACATGGTTCTTCTTTGACAAAGTACAAAAAACGAGTAGAAAATTTTACATTACAGCACAAGGTTACCATAACAGATGATTTTGTGGTCTTATTTGTTGTATAGAATTCTTGGCTTGGGTTAAAGATCATTCTGATCTTGAGCGCCTATAGACATGCTGTTGTACATAGTATATACTACCGATCGCTTCTGTAACCTTCGAAAATCAGGTTTTCAGTTGAGCGATCTTCTGAGAGACGCCGTCAGCTGCATCCACGCTCTCGTATTCATCCTGGAAAATGTTGAATGGACATTGCAGCATTAACTAAGAAATTGCTCAAATTAGATATAGATATCTTAGAGATATAAACAATTAAACACTCCAAAGGAAAAAAAAAAGGTGAAAGACAGCCTGCAAGTATGGAACTCAAATATACCAGCAATTTCGTAAGAAAAGAGGGGGCAAATATATTTACTGTAGTCAAAGGACGAGCTGAACTCACATCTTTATTTTTTATTTCACCTATACACTTGGAAGCACTCATGGTTTCACTCTTCAGTAAGCTCCGAGCACTCATGAGGGGTTTGCTTATTCCATCTGTCACTGATGCATGTACTGGCTTTTCACCTGCATTCAGCTTTACTTGGTAGTCACTATCTCCGTGCTTATTGCCAATTGCTCTTTCCCTGAGACAAGATGCGAGAATTGTTAGATACAAAAACTTAAAAGGTTGTCTATTTGTAGGATGACTCATTTTATATGTATATATAAGCATCTGATCATGTGAAACATTATTCTCTATCAAATTTAACATTAAAAAATATTTGATTTAAAATCTCTAGCAACTTGCAAAAAGCAAAACAAATATGATATTTATGATGAAGTATTTATTTTGTTGAATATTCTTGCCAAGTCCAAACAGATCATCTTTGGGAAATTTGTACAAGGTTGTCAAAGGAAAGAAATTTTGGTTAGAAAACAAATATTTCGACCATAAGTATCGACATGCCCATTCTACATAAAGATATTTATTGCCTTGGAAGTATACATTTAAGTCTCGGTCAGAGCATATTACCTTGGTAAGGAAGCATTTTGTCGCAACTGTGGACTGGATTTTTCACCCTTTGCACCACCTTTTTCCAAATGAGCGAATTGCTGCTTAAAGCGATCCACCCCACTGTCAACATACATGCACAAACATCAGAGTTTGCAATATACCATCAACCAGTCATATACATATAACTGGCATAATTCAGTGTATGCAGAAGAGAGTAAAGCATAGTCATCATAAAATTCTCAACACAAGTAAATCTTGTTTCTAAGGGAAAATAATGGTCTCACCTAGGGTACATGAAGCTCATCTGGTCTCCTCCACGTAGGTATTCTTGCAACATCTGAGGATGGTACTCTAAAATCTGAAAGATGTAGAAGTTGTTAGCTAACTACAGAGTCGGGCAGCAGCTCTACTGTATCTCCACAAAATAGCTGAGCAATTGTACCTCTCTGTAAATTAATTCTCGGACATCATCTTTGCCCAACTTTCTCTTCTCGAACTCAAACTCAAGTTTTGAGATGGGCTGTGCTATGGGTTCACGTTCTGAATTTGCTAATCCGTTAAAGTATGGGTCTGTCAGGGCCTTGAAGAACATTTTCATATCTCAGTACTGAGGACAGTGATTCACCCAACATTTTCAAAGATGTAATATATCTTTATAGTAAATAGAAGTTGGTCTCAGCCATTCCTACCTCGTCAGCAGTTGGCCTATCCTTAGGATCAAAAGCAAGAAGACGCTCAAGCAAATGGAGAGCCATAGGATCGATGCCTGGAAATTTTTTGGTAAGGGGAACTTTAGGCTTCTTCCTCATATTGCTCAAGTATCGCCGAGCTTTCTCGTTCCGTATCTGCAACCATTCGGTAAAAGGGTGTAAAAGACATATGGTTTAAACATCATCCCACAATTTACATTTCATTCTATATGAAAAATATATAACATGGCGAGAGATTGTGCTGATATTGATGCCAATTCGTGCCGACATCCGTATTCCATGTAGCTCAGTAACCAAGCACGCAAACCATATTAAGGAGAATCAGAGTTTGTAAGTATTGGGCGTGGATGCAAAAAAGATACTGAGAGAAATGGAACAAGCCAATAATAAATTCATAACCATGTACACAAGTTATCAATGCAAGGTTCAATTTTGCAGGAAATTCGCATATTATGAAAATATGAAAAATAGGAAGTGGCAAAATATATAACTCCAACTGTTGTTCTAACTTGCTGGTGACAAGTGTGGAGTAAGCATACCTTAGCGAGAGATTCTGCTGAAGGAGTGCCAAGTACATCAGTCATGAGATCCAATTGATGGACAACATTCTTCCCTGGAAAGAGTGGCCTCCCTGTGAGCATTTCTGCAAAGATACACCCTACGCTCCAAATATCAATTGCAGGTGTGTACTGCAAAATTCAAAGTTCAGCTGCTTTTAGCATTTGCTAAACATGCACAGACATTAATTAAGAAACAAAGTACATCATCAAGTTTGAATTAGCGCCCAAGCCAGGTCGCTACATTCAGCTATGATTATATGAAAGAAGAGGGCAAAACACCACAAGTAACAATTTTTTGGCATTTTTACTGGGAGAGAACTTAGTGCAACATATGAAATACAGATCATGACAGGTTGAACCGACATTTGAGAACTGTAGTAGCAACTCTAAAAGGGAAGGGAACTTTAGTTGCAAAAATGGAAATTAATCAACATGTGTTACTAGTGAAATCAACAAATAGTATTGCTATGTTGCATCGAAACATATCATATTAAAACAACAATTTTGGAAGAAAATCTATAGTATGGTTATTGTGCTTTTTTAATAGCCTGGGTATTGTTGTTGGTAATATTACATCACCTTTGAGAAAAAAGAGCCACACAATTCTGGAGCACGATACCATCTAGTTGCAACATAGTCCTAGACAAGGCATGCAAAATCATCAGAAACCAAGATTTGGCTGCTCAGGATAAACATTATCTGCTCAACATTACTAAAATGGCTACCGTCCAGAATATGGCTGATGGAGCCCCGTCATTAAATGATACACGGGCAAGCCCAAAATCACAAATCTTCAGCTTGCAGTCAGCATTCGCTAGAATATTCTTGGGCTTAAGATCCCGATGGAAAACACTCGCTGCAAAACCATCATGTAAACAAACAATCAGTACAGCAACATGAGATGAAAAAGGTTGAATGAACACTTATCGATTTCCTTTGTGTAGTCTAATCACCTGCATGGATGTACTTCATTCCCCGGAGCAGCTGATACAAGAAGAACTGGTGATGCTCTGGTGTGAGATCATCGTTCGCTTTTATTACCTGATGGAGATCGGACTCCATCAGCTCAAAGACCACATATATGTCCCTGAATTCCCTCCTTGAAGGGGGGAGCATAATGTGCTTGATCTGAACTATGTCCGGGTGGCGCAGCAGCCGGAGCAACTTGATCTCCCTAAGGATGCGGGTGGCATCGGAGACATGATCAAAGACGTCATTGATCTTCTTGATGGCCACACGCTCGCCGGTCTGGGTGTCGATAGCAGCAGCCACAACTCCATAACTCCCTTTGCCAATGACCTCGCTGACCTGATACCGGTTTAACTCACCATACTCCGTGAAGAACTCGGATTCCGAGGTCTGAAAAGGAAGGAGCAAGCGCATATTGGCACCATTAGTTCAGAGAGCTAGATGGTGCTAACATACTGATTTACCAGTGGTGGTAAAACCGCGCCGAGAAAAAGAAAGATAGAACATCTCAACTGAAGATACCGATGGCCTCACAAAGATACGAAACAATATTGACGGCCTTACATGGCTGTGTGCATCCCTGTGATGCAGAGGCCGGGGTAATCCCCTTTCCGAAAAAAATACTGATGGCCTTACAAACAATGATAGTGGTGGGCAAAAAGGATCAGAAGACATGCACACAACTGGAAAGTCACTCGAGACAGCTTCTTGCTTGTGCTGGGTTTGGACTTTGGACTGAATGAATCACGAAGTGGTTGAACATTTGGTACTTTAAACAGTGTATTTTTCTGAATATATCTACCTGCTGCTACCAAAAGTGGCAAACGCGGAATCGTCAACAAGGACCAATAATTGAAAAGCAAAAGCATAACCTCTTCCACCATGCATCATGTTTGTCTCTGATGAGACATGAACAGCGAAAACAGGGCTCCCGTGACACTGCTTGCTCCTAAATAATGCCGCGCTTTATTAGGCTGTCACGGACGGCATTCATGTGTGGCGCAGTTTGCACAAGCTAATATTATGAGTTTATTATATATGACATTAATAAGTATAACAACTATCCAAGAACTGGCATTGACCGTCACCACATCAAAATCGGTGGTTCCAGGAAAACAGATCCGCAAAGAACTGGCAAGGGAGCAAGAACAGAGCAATCCCAAGGGTGGATCTTCCCCAATCCACGAAGCGAACAGAGCAATCCCGGCAGCACGGCAACATATTTCATCCGGGAGAGATCGACGGCAACCGACATTGAACGAGAACGGCGGAAGGGGGCCGCGGGGGAAGGGGACTAATTAAGGAGAAGAGGGCGCACGGCGAGCAAGGACGCACCTTCTTGCCGGGATCCATGCGTGGCGGCGGGTTGGTGCGCGCGGGCGCGCGGGGTAGGGCGACGCGCAGGCTCCCGGCCTCCCCCTCCCGGTCGAGCACAATGTATCCCTCGGGGTCGGACTCGGGGCCGTCGGCGAGCTCCTCCTCCTCCTGCTGCTGCTCCTGCTCCCAGTCGACGTGATCGTCCTGCGGCTGCGGGAGCGAGCGGGCGCGCAGGTCGCTGGTGGCGGTGGTCGCGGAGGATGTATTGGTGTGCGCGGTCAGGTGGGAGGAGGAAGAGGATGAGGCGGAGGAGACGCGGCGGGAGCGGTGGTGGCGCAGCCAGCGGATGAGGGAGCGGGCGCGGCCGCCCATACACTGCTGCCTATTCCGCGGGTGGGCCGGCGCATTGGGCGGCGGGCGTGGCGGAGGGGGGCGTGGGCGGGTGGGCTGCCCGGGCGCGGCGGTGGCGGGGAGGGAGGGAGGGGGCAGCGGGCGCGGCGCGCGGGGAGGGGTGTGCGTGGAGGTGGCGGTTGGGCAGGGGATTGATGGGTGGAACGTGGGTGGTGCTACAGGGAGGAGACGCCGTTTGAATCCTCTCTGATGTACTGACGACCGTGGGTGGCCAACACGTCCCAAACTGCTTTCTTTCTTTTAACCTGTTTTTATTTTATTTATTATTATAAATCTTTTCTTCTATGAATAGCTTTTACAAAAGGCAAAATGAATGTTAAACAGTTTCAATCATTGATTTAAATTTTCATGTCTACAAAATGAGATTTAGTTATTCTCTTTTGTCATTTATTATCATAGTACTCCCTCCGATCCTTTTTAGTTCGCATATAAGATTTGACTGAAGTCAAGCCTCGTAAAGTTTGACCAATTTTATAGAAAAAAGTACCAATATTCACAATCTGAAATCGTGTTGGGGAACGTTGCAGAAAACAAAAATTTCTACGGTTTCACCAAGATCTATTTATGAGTTCATCTAGCAACGAGTTGATTAGATGCATCTACACGTACCTTGTAGATCGCGAGCGGAAGCGTTCAAAAGAACGGGGATGATGTTAGTCGAACCACGACGTGATTCAAATCACGATGATCTTTAGCCACCGAACGGACGATGCCTCCGCGTTCAACACACGTACGGGACGGGAAGACGTCCTCCTCTCTTGATCCAGCAAGGGGGAAGGAGAGGTTGATGAAGATTCCAGCAACCACGACGGCGTGGTGGTGGATGCAGGGCGTCAACCAAGTAGCAGCTTCGCCTATACTACGAGAGAGAGACGTGACGGGGAGAGAGGGAAGCACCAAAGGCTGAGGTCTGAAATCCCTCCTCTCCCCCACTATATATAGAGGGCCAAGGGGGGTTGGTGCGCAGCCTAGGAGATCCAATCTCCTAGGTGCGGCGGCCAGGGGAGGGTTTCCCTCCCCCCCAAGGCACCTCGGGGTGCCTTCCACCACTTGGACTCTCCTAAACCCTAGGCGCATGGGCCTAGTAGGGCTGGTGCCCTTGGCCCATATAGGCCAAGGCGCACCCCCTACAGCCCATGTGGCCCCCCGGGACAGGTGGCCCACCCGGTGGGCCCCCGGGACCCCTCCGGTGGTCCCGGTACAATACCGATAACCCCGAAACTTGTCCCGATGGCCGAAACAGCACTTCCTATATATAATTCTTTACCTCCGGACCATTCCGGAATTCCTCGTGACGTCCGGGATCTCATCCGGGACTCCGAACAATATTCGGGTTACTGCATATACATATCTTCATAACCCTAGCGTCACCGAACCTTAAGTGTGTAGACCCTACGGGTTCGGGAGACAAGCAGACATGACCGAGACGACTCTCCGGTCAATAACCAACAGTGGGATCTGGATACCCATGATGGCTCCCACATGCTCCACGATGATCTCATCGGATGAACCACGATGTCGAGGATTAATCAACCCCGTATACAATTCCCTTTGTCAATCGGTATGTTACTTGCCCGAGACTCGATCGTCGGTATCCCAATACCTTGTTCAATCTCGTTACCGGCAAGTCACTTTACTCGTACCGTAATGCATGATCCCGTGATCAACCACTTGGTCACCTTGAGCTCATAATGATGATGCATTACCGAGTGGGCCCAGTGATACCTCTCCGTTATATGGAGTGACAAATCCCAGTCTCGATCCGTGTCAACCCAACAGACACTTTCGGAGATACCTGTAGTGCACCTTTATAGTCACCCAGTTACATTGTGACGTTTGATACACCCAAAGCACTCCTACGGTATCCGGGAGTTACACGATCTCATGGTCAAAGGAAAAGATACTTGACATTGGAAAAGCTCTAGCAAACGAACTACACGATCTTTGTGCTATGCTTAGGATTGGGTCTTGTCCATCACATCATTCTCCTAATGATGTGATCCCGTTATCAATGACATCCAATGTCCATAGCCAGGAAATCATGACTATCTGTTGATCAACGAGCTAGTCAACTAGAGGCTTACTAGGGACATATTATGGTCTATGTATTCACACGTGTATTATGATTTCCGGATAATACAGTTATAGCATGAATAAAGACAATTATCATGAACAAAGAAATATAATAATAATGCTTTTATTATTGCCTCTAGGGCATATTTCCAACAAATAGATGTGTCATGACTTAAAGTTTCATATTGTATAACTTTAGCATGGCAGATGTTGATATTTTTTCATATAAATACGGTCAAACTTTGTGAAGTTTGACTTCAGATAATTCTAATATGCAGAGTAAAAAGGACCGGAGGGAGTACTCCCTCTGTTTCAAAATAATTGAAGGTCTAGGATTCTTCTAAGTTAAACTTCATCAAATTTGACCAAGCCTATATAAAAATATATTACAAAATCAAACTTATCCCATTACTTTAATTATGAAATGTAGTTTTCATATTATAAATCTTTTCTTCTAGAAATACTCCCTCCGTTCCAAATTACTCGTCGCAGAAATGGATGTATATAAACTATATACATCCATTTCTGTGACGAGTAATTTGGAACGGAGGGAGTAACTTTTAGAAAAGATAAAAGGAGTTTTGAAAAGTTTCAATTGTTTCAATCATTGATGATCTAAATTGGCATGTCTTTAAAATGAGATTTAGTTATTCTCTTTCCTCTGACCTAAAATAGATTATCATCTATTACCATGGTACTCCCTAATTGAAGGTCTAGGATTCTTCTAAGTTAAACTTCATAAGTTTGACCAAATTTATAATATAAAAAAGTACCGACATCTACAAAATCAAATTTATCCCATTAGTTTAGTTATGAAATATATTTTCATATTTTATATACTATATATATATATATATAGTGTTACTATTCATCACTCAGGGTGCAGAATAAGTTATTCTTCACCCGAGGTAATTTTACGATTATTTCATAAACAAATTACGTTTGAAATGAAAATAGTTACATTCATCTTCATTCAGCACGTAAAATTTGGCATAAGAAAACAAATATATAGGTCATAAGATCAAAAAATGCATTTTATGTATTTTTTACACTGCGTTTTTACGTTTGTAATTTTACCTAACATAAAATATTTTTTACGGCGACTATATATTTTCTTACGATCTATTTTTACGTATAAAATAAGACAAAATTTACGGAACATAAAATTATGGTGCATTGCTATTAAAATAGAGGGGGGTGAAGAATAACTATCCCTTACCCAGGGTGACGAATAGCGATATCTATACATACATACATACATACATATATATTATATATATATATATATATATATTATATATAGTAAGTCTTTGTGGATATTTCTATACACTTGGTAAAAAATTACTGTTTGACTTTGGAAAATCATATCTCAATTATTTTGTAACGGAGGGAGTATCTACTGAGAGTTGATCGCTATTATATATTCTTTTTCTTTAACTCACCTTTTTTTTTAAAAAGACTTGAACTTGGGCTAACTTGTTTCATAACAACTAAAAAAGTTTTTTCTAAAGGTTTGACCACCTATCTCCCACGGTAGGTTGTTTTTCTCAAGATTCGTGTTTGATATTCATAGGCGTGGAGAAACAACCATAAAGGGGGTTGTTTCCGATCTGGCCTAGAACCCGGCAATCCTAACCATGAGTTCATGCACCCATGGGCACCCGGCTCAAATGGGTAGGGCATGGGTTACTGACTTCACCCATGGGTAAGAGCATCTCCAGCCGTTGAGCCTCCCAGGAGGCAGTTTTTGCCCCTTGGGGGGCTGCCGGTGAAATTTTTTGTCTGGGGTCGAGAACACATCCACTCGTTGCCCTCCCACGCACCTCGGAACCGCCGAACCGGCTGGCGCTCATCTGCTCCTCCGTCAAGTTGCTGCTTCGTCTGCATGTCGGACATCTGCACGTACGTCGGCGGCGGCACCATCATCGACGCCGCGAAGGGGTCCGCACCTGGCGCGGCGCTGCACATCCCCGGCGGCGCGGGCAGGGCCAGCATGGGCGCGGCGCAGAACCTGGTCACCTGCCTCTACCATACGCAGCTCGCCGGCCGGCCCTGCATCGTCTCCGTCACCTGGAGCAAGAGCCTCATGGGGCAGGGCCTCAGCGTCGCCGTCGACGCCCTGTCCGGCCAGAGCCTCTGCAAGGCGGACATCAAGCCCTGGCTCTTCTCCAAGAAGAAGGGCTCCAAGAGCCTCGACGCCGACGGCGCCAAGGTCGACATCTTCTGGGACCTCTCCGCCGCCAGGTTCGGCGCCGGGCCGGAGCCGCTGGAGGGCTTCTACGTCACGCTGCTCTTCGACTTCGAGCTGGCGCTCCTGCTCGGCGACATGAAAAAGACGCCTACCGCAAGACCGGCACCAACCGTCCGGTGCTCAACGCCGCCTTCGTCGCCAGGAAGGAGCACATTTACGGCAAGAAGATTTACTCCACCAAGGCGCAGTTCTGCGACAATGGCCTGCCCCCTAGCATCGCGCGCTGGTTCGCGAGAGCGCTCGCCGACTCGACCAACGCCGTCTCCCAGTCCGGCCGGGTTGCCATCGAACAGGGCCAGCGCGAGCTGCCGCCCGTGCTCTTCCCCGGACATGGCTTCCGCCTTCAAGTTCAAGAAGTCCGCCTCCTCCGTCGTGGCCAGGCACCAGCCGCGGGTCGGCGCAGAGGCCGGAGCTCGGGAGAGCGGGAACCTGGCAAGGGCGGCGCGCGGGACTACTACCTGGATGACGAGAAGAGCAGGGCGGCAGTGCGCGACGAGCATCAGGGGGAGTGCCCGCGGGATCCGACAGGAGAGGCTGCGAGCTCGATGGCGTGGTGGAGGCTGGCGGGGAGGGGGCCGGAGAGGCGGTTGCCGGCGAGGTTCGGGAGGGCCGCAACGAGGGAGAGAGGTTGGGGAAGGCTGCGGCGAGAGAGAGAGAGAGGTTGGGGAGAGCGGGCCGAGTTCGTGGGAAGGCACGTGGGTGGGCCCCGGAGAAAAAGGTGAGGAGAGAGGGAGTGGGAGGCTGACGGCGGGCCCAACCGCATGTAAAACACTGTCTCTCCTCCCCCAGCTGCCCCCCCCCCCCCCCCCGGATCCTGGGAATGGGATGGGAGTGTCGGCGGTAGTTTTAGCCAAATCCGACGATTTTTGTGCTCCTGGGAACGCGAGTGGAAACTTTTTTGGCCGCCGGCGTTGGAAAAGTGCTCTTGGAGGCTTTCCTGGGGGGACGGATGGAGATGCCCTAACCCTATTAATTGTGGGCAGGGTATGGGCATAACTTCATATCCATGGATAATCCGGCTAACTATTATTACTAATTGATACATATTTTAAATTATATAACACGTATTTTTATGAAAATATACACTATGTACACTCTATAATGGGTAGTAAATTTGTGCACTTATTTAAAGACAAGCCAATGTACAACAAGTAGGCCGGAAGTCCAAGACTAGCAATTTTTTTCTCAGGAGGCGCTTAGAGCAAGTACAATAGTGTGACATAAGCAGGTCATAAGGACTAAAATATTATATCTTTACTTAGTTGGAGGAGAGAGAATAGAAGAGAGAAGGGAAGCGGGCTGTAGAATAAAAGCCGGCTAGCACAAGACCCAATCCATTTTGTGAGAATGTATGGTGGGCCAGCTATTAATAAAGTATTACATATTTAAATCTTACTATTATACAAGCCGGTTATTAGGTTGAGTCTACATGGCAACTTCTTATAGCCAACTGTTGGCTATATTATTAATCATGCTCTTAACGGGAATGACTACTTGACGGGTACCCTCTTGTGGGGAAAATCCAAAGAGCAGTACAAGGAGGCCCCACTGCACCACATGGTGCACCCCACCACTTCCACATGTCGCGTGGTGGGCACATTGCACGGGAGAATGGATTTATTATTTTCTTACAAAAAATTGATTTTTCTTTTCATTTTAGGTTTTTGGATTTTGCTTGGTTTTCATGGTTTCTTTTGTCTTTTTTCCTCGCGTGAAGCACACCGTGTGAAAAAACATGCAGCTGTGCTTTTCAAAAATTATAAAGCACAGTTTTGCTTTTTTAAAAATTAAAAAGCACAATAGTGCTTCCGCGAGAATGAAAGTTGTACTTCTCAAAAACTAAAAAACATAGTTGTGCTTCCAACCTTTTTTTGGTTCCCTAAAAAAAGTAGCTTTTTTGGAAAAGGACCAAATATATTATAAAGATTCGCTAGAAGTATAGAGCACCTCAAACGTAATAAAAAAATGCATCAAGATCCATGGCCCATTGAACAACCATTGCTGCCGCAACGAGCCCTAAGGACCGCCCAGAGCCGTAGTAGTCACCACTTTTTTTTTGCAACGAACTCGGGGAGCTTTATTGCATGGTTAATATATGATTACAATCTGCACGTAGGCTTCTAAGGAGAACGGATGGACAACCCTTTAGCCAACAGTCTGAAACCAGTAAGGAGCAGGCCCGTTTGGCACATAGGTCCGCCATAGTATTAGAATCCCTCGGGACACATCTATCAGAAAAAGAGATAAAACTTGAAGACTTCTCCCCAATATCATCTAGAATAGGCGCAATAGTTGACCTCAAACTGTCGAGGTTGACAACCTCTAAACAGTCCACTTTCATCAGCATATGTGAGAAACCACGCAGCTGAGCGAAAATGACTCCCTCACGTAGAGCTAAGGCCTCCGCAATGAGGGGGTCTGTCACCCTGGGAAAGACTTACTCCATGCTCCCATGAACAATAGGTGAGATCGAGCTATCACACCCCCTCCCGCACACCGAGCTTCGTTGTTGATAGCACCGTCCGTGTTGATCTTGATCCACGTCCGTGTTGATCTTGATCCACCCCGCATCAGGTGTGCGCCACTGAGCTCCTGTCACACCACGCGTGGGCTTCGGCATATCAAGCATAATAAGATCATCGCGAACTATTTTTATCGCCTGCACCGGATCATATGACACCTTGTCACGAGTCCAACGATTTCAATCAAACCATATCGCATGCATAACAGTAATTATCTTGCATCTATCTTGGTCTTCGATGATATCGTCCATCAACACATCCCTTGCCCAAGTGGCAGGGTGTAGCCTTGGTAATTTCAAGCCTAAGAAATCTTGGACTGCTGTCCAAAACAATCTGGCATGTGAACAATGTATCAATGCATGTCGCAAGTCTTCCACTGAAGCCTTGCATAAATCACACACTGCTGTCGTCCGAATATGACGATGCTGGAGAGTAGCGTAGTCCGGTAGAATTCCACGCAAGACCCGTCACCAGAAAACACGGACTCTCGGAATAACCTTAAGTTTCCACAAGGCGATCCACATGGGTCTATCTGAAGTTGAAGTCTCCGCTATCGTTCCTTCCTCTAAAGCTGAACGCTCTTTCCAAGTCACTAGAGCACGATAAGCCGTTTCAATAGAGTAGACACCGGACCTCTCCAAGTCCCAAGCAAGAGAATCCTCTCCACCAGCCGATCTCAATGGTATATTCAAAATTGTATCCACATCTGGTGCAAGAAAATTCCTTCGAATTAAATCCACATCCCATGTACCATTCTCGTGATCAATTAATTCAGAGACACGATGTATAGGATCGTTCCCAATATGTCCCATAGGCTTGAGAGTAGCCGTGTTTGGTATCCAGCGATCTGTCCAGATGGAGATAGATTCGCCGTCCCCAACTCTCTTGATCAACCCTTGCTCCAACCTCCAACGCAACTCGTCCTGATATAATCGCTTTCCACGTAGCACACGCCGAGCGAGGTGTTGTAGCTTCCATGAAACTGCAGTTAGGGAAATATTTGCCTTTCAAAACTCGCGAGCACAAGGAGTCAGGGTGTGTCATTAGCCGCCACCCGTGCTTGCCGAGTAGAGCTAGATTAAAAAGCTCAAAGTCACGAAATCCCATGCCACCTTCTGTTTTCGGTACAGAGAGATTCTTCCATGACAGCCAATGAAGAGATCTCCTGTCAATGTCACTGCTCCACCAATATTTGGCCATAGAAGAGGTTAATTGTGAGCATACCCCCTTGGTCAGTTGAAAGCAAGCCATGCTGAAAGTAGGGATGGCTTGGACCACTGATTTGAGCAGTACCTCCCTCCCAGCACACGCCAGGTTCTTCTCTGACCAACATTGCATTTTACTCCGGCTTCTCTCACAAATGTGAGAAAAACTTCCACCTGTGATCCTCCCGACCGCTGTTGGTAAACCCAAGTAACGTTCAGTAAATGCCTCGACAAAAATTCCTAGTGCCTGTTTAATCTCTGTCCTTAGCGGTGGTAACGCATTAGGACTGAAACAAACTGCACTCTTGTCCCGGTTTACCGCCTGTCCAGAGCAGGCAGCATATATCCTGAGAATATCATTCAATCTATTTGCACTTTCCACCTTTGCATTCATAAAGATTAAGCTGCCGTCCGCGAAGAGCAAATGATTAACCCAAGGCAAGTGAACACTCACCTGATACCTCGATCTATATATGCACCGCCATAGTAGTTCATTAAGGATGTGAGGCCCTCTGCACATAATAAGAAAGAGAAAAGGAGATGCTGGATCCCCTTGTCGCAACCCTCTGGAGGGTGTGAAAAACGGCAAAAGCGAACCGTTTACCTTGACTGTGAATCTGACGGAGGTGACACACTTTATAATGAGACGCACAAACTTGTCACAGAACCCAGTCTGACCAACATCGCCTCCAAATAATGCCATTCAACACGATCATAAGCTTTCAACATGTCGAGTTTGACAGCACAAGAGGCTTGTTTACATCGCTTCTTTTTCTTCATTACATGTACGCTTTCATAAGCTACCAAGACGTTGTCAGAGATCAACCGCCCCGGCACAAAAGCACTTTGTTCCTCCCCAATTATCTCATCCATTAGCCCACGTAACTTATTAGTGATCGCCTTCGCTGCAATTTTGTACAGGACCGGGCAAAGAGAAATTGGTCGGTATTGAGATATCTTTTGGGGGGTTCCGTACCTTGGGAATGAGAGTAATGGTTGTCTCATTTAGGCCCAACAGCAGCTCCCCCCCCCCTCCTTCAAAAAATCGAGCACGGCCGCCGTAACATCACTGCCTAGGACCTCCCAGTGTCGCTAGAACAAACCAGCTGTAAAACCGTCCACACCTAGCGCTTTAGACGGCGCCATCTGGAAAAGAGCATTGCGTACCTCCTCTGCCGTGAAATCCTTCTCAAGTAAACCGTTCGTAGCATCATTTATACGTGGCGAAACAAATTGCAATAGATTTGGCATATCATTGTATCCCTGGGACTGATAGAGGTTCTCGTAAAAATCCATAACCTTGGCCTCCACCTCATCAGGATCATCACAGACCGAGCCATTAGCTCTCTCCAAGGAGACAATTCTATTGCTGCGACTGCGTTGTGCTGCCTGAGATTGATAGTACTTTGTGTTTCGGTCTCCTTTGTGCAGTCAGTTAACTCTTGACCGTTGCTTCATCCACACCTCTTCTTGTCTTAAAATTTCTTGCAGTTGAGCCGCCATCCTGAGTTCTTCCGTGTTCGGCCCCCTCCCAACAGAGGCTGCTCGCAATCGCTCCAACTGTTTTTGAAGCTTTTTTCTTTACCTTTTTAGCAATATTTCCAAACTCGCGGTCACCCCATGACCCGAGCCCACTTTGGACAGCTGTAAGTGCGTGCACCACACCCTCCAAACCCTCTCGGCCACGATCTGAAGAACTTTTTTTTCGATCTGAAGAACTTGACACCGGCGTACATACAAAAATATCCGTATTCTCTGGTTGGAGATATTTATAAATGTAATGTTCAATTATCCGACCAACCATATTCATTACATTGGAGTTTGACTACGAATGGTTCGTTCTCGGTCAAATCCTTCTATTTGGATCTTATAAACGCTGGCCCAATACCGAGATCTATTCATATCTGGAAAGTTAAGGTCCCCTTGCGCATTACAATATTTATATGGTTTGTTCACAAGCAAGTGATCCTTACCAAAGATAATTTGTTAAAACGACATTGGGTAGGCAGTTCACGATGTTGTTTTTGTGATAACAATGAGACGATCCAACATCTTTTCATTGATTGTCCCCTAGCCAAATTATTGTGGAGAACAATTCATATGGCTTTCAACATTGTCCCTGCAGTTAGCATTGCAGCGTTGTTCGGGGCATGGTTAGCTGGGGTGGAACATAATACCGCGGCCCGTATTCGAATTGGAATATGTGCACTACTATGGGCTATATGGAACTGCAGGAACGACATGATTTTTAATAGACAATAATTTACAACCTTCTTGCAGGTTATTTTCAGAGCTACCGCATGGATCCGTACGTGGTCCTTACTCACTCCTATGGACTCCAGGGAGCCGCTGGTTGTTGGGTGCAACCAATGGAAGATGGTAGCTCGGGCTATATTTAACCGGTTTGGATGGCGGTCGCTTAACAAAATAGGAATCTAGTTCTAGTCCTTTATCTTCCACCGGTTGTAATTTTGAGCTCCTTTTGTCTTGATGCTCCTTTTGCGAGCTGTAATACTTTGAATACTGTTTGCTTTGAGACTTTTAATAATATGGCTGCATGCATCTTTCAGATGCAGAGCCTGGGGGCACGCCAAAAAAAAGTAGGATACATCTTAGGTAAAACCGGCCCCTTTTTTAGGCCAGTAGAACACAGATTAGATACAAAATCCTTGTACAGATCGAACAAAAAAACAGGCGAATTCCCTGCTGGTGTTGCTTCATATACAAAAACCACTTCAGATTAGAGGCCAGGAGAGGGTACTAGCACTGCCATGCTCCATCCTGTGAGCCTCATCATCCTCATAATCCACCGCGTCTCCCCTATCCAGATATATCACCATCACCCAGACTACAACCCCCGCTTCACCCTCACCCAGACACACCAGCAACCACCCATTTCTGTGCACAGCAAACAACACCATACTACTCTCGCTCTTCCAAAGACACAACAGCCTTTCGTAGTTCCGTGTATCATCAGCATATGAAGATTTTGTCAGCCACCAAGATATCTGCTCTCCTCCTGGTACCATCACCATATGGAAAATCTGTCAGCTACCAACAAGTCCCACACTATTGGACACACACAGCACAAGAGAAAAGAGACTTCCTGTGCTACACGAGCCTGTCTTTCCTGAGCGATAAACATAGATAGACAATCCAATCCACATGTTCCTCCGGTGGTGTTCCTTCGCCCGCTCCTGCAGGCCAAAAGATATGAGGAATGTGTAGCAGCGCCGGCCATTCACACGTGCGGCTCCTCCTCCTTGCTCTGCCTTTGCAACTGTTCTCTGATGAGCAGAGCCAGAGCTGCCTGCCCCCGCCCTCCTCCCGCCGGTCGAGGCCGGAACGGACAGTGATGAGTGCACGGAGTCATGCTTGTGAGACTCGGATTCGTGGTATTAGCAACCTTCGCCGCGTTCACTCTTAAGCGAGGCAAGGGGCCTAAGAAAGGTACTCCTCTAGTTCTCCACTGCGTCAATAGTTCCTTCTGTTAATCTGAATTTTTCGCTCAAGCTTATGCCTCGCTTCTTTCAGACAATGGCCAAGCGGGCAAGAGGAAGGAGAAGGCTCGGCATACTGGACATGTATGTATATGCATCCCCTGCCGATGACTGCCGCAGTTCAAAGCAAAGAACTACTGGTTGTGCGTGTTGCTCATCCTTCTGTCTGTCCAACTGTTGATTATTTCAGGGGGAGAAAGAGGACGAGGAGGAAGAGGTTAAGACGATCAGCGGCTTAATCAACTCGGCCCCGTCGGTGGACGACGACGATGAGGACGACATGTTCTCGGAGATCGAGAGCCTCCTGGGCGGGGAGATCGACATCCCGATACCGGGCGACAGGTACGACGTCAAGGAGCGGTCCCGTTACAACGCGCACATGGCCAACAACGCCGCCGAGATGGAGCGGCTGCGCGGCCTGGTCAGGGAGCTGGAGGAGCGGGAGGTGAAGCTCGAGGGCGAGCTGCTCGAGTACTACGGCCTCAAGGAGCAGGAGACCGACGTCACCGAGCTGCAGAAGCAGCTCAAGATCAAGACGGTGGAGGTCGACATGCTCAACCTCACCATCAGCTCGCTGCAGGCCGAGAGGAAGAAGCTGCAGGAGGACGTGGCCCGCGGCGCGGCGGCCAAGAAGGAGCTCGACGCGTCCAGGAGCAGGATCAAGGAGCTGCAGCGGCAGATACAGATGGAGGCCAACCAGACGAAAGGCCAGCTGATGCTGCTGAAGCAACAGGTGATGGGGCTCAGGGCCAAGGAGGAGGAGGTGGCCAAGAAGGACGCCGAGATCGAGCAGAAGCTCAAGAAGCTCAAGAACCTGGAGGTGGAGGTGCTTGAGCTGAGGAGGAAGAACAAGGAGCTGCTGTATGAGAAGAGGGACCTCATGGTGAAGCTGGATGCAGCACAAGGAAAAATAACAGAGGTATAGCACCACTCTGTTTCTGTTACTATTACTCTGCAAAGTTTGTAAAGCCTTTTGCATGTTAGTACATGACACAAGAATATTCAGCAGCAGTTTTTTTCTAGCCTAATCATTTGCATGGTCCTAGACGGTCCAAGTTTCTGTGGCAGACTAGCAGTGGTTCTGCTACGTTTGTTGGATTTGTCTCTATCCCTATAGTGTACAGGCCTATCCTCTTAGTTTGTCTCTAGTTCAAAATTAGGATTTTGCTTTTGTTTTCACTTGTAAAATGTAGGAACCTAATGACATGCACTCTCTTTTGTATTGCTTTTTTCCTAAAACAAACAAACAAATCAGTAAGATTCATGAGACGGACCGCAAGTTTTGACTTTGCTATTAAACATGACAGCATGATTTTCACCATAACATTGTTATCTGGGCAAGAAAGTGAACAGTTTGCTCATATCAGGATAAATGCAATTCTCTTCCCTGTTCAGTAGAACAAACAGTCAGCTGAGGTGTTCTTCTATATTGAGAGTTAGTATTTCAGACCCAAATCACAATTCCTGAAGTTCTACAAAGGAAGAATGCTACCTAGTAATTAATTTTTAGCCAAGTAGTATTAGATAGTATATTTAATACTACCTTTTTCATGACATACTTCTCCAATAATGTACTTATGACATATCATCATCATGCAGAGTGATGTAGTTGCCCATGCAAGAGAGGAGATCAACAACCTCAGACACACAAACGAGGACCTGACAAAGCAAGTGGAAGGCCTACAAATGAACAGATTCAGTGAAGTAGAAGAGCTGGTGTACCTGCGCTGGGTCAACGCCTGTCTGCGATTCGAGCTCCGCAACTACCAGACACCATCTGGGAAGATCTCTGCCCGCGACCTCAGCACGAAGCTCAGCCCAAGGTCGCAGGAGAGGGCCAAACAGATGATGCTCGAATTCGGGTCCGAACGAGGCCAGGGCGACACTGACCTTGACAGTGTTTCCTCCGCGCCTTCTTCCCCCAGAAGCGAAGACTTCGACACCGCCTCGATCGACAGCTCTTCCAGCAAATACAGCTTCCTAAGCAAGAGGCCGAACCTGATGCAGAAACTCAAGAAGTGGGGAAGGAGCAAGGATGACGGCAGCTATCTGTCATCCCCGTCGTCGCGGTCCCTGACCAGCAGCTCTCCGAAGAGGAGCCAGAAACCAAAGGGGCCCCTGGAGTCTCTCATGATCAGAAATGCAGGAGATGGTATGTCCATTACAACATTCGGAAAAAGGGACCAAGAATCCGGTGACGCAGATGATGCAAATGTTGCATCTTCGTTCCAGCTGATGTCGAAGAATGTCGAAGGCTTCGCTGATGAGAAGTACCCCGCTTACAAAGACCGGCATAAGCTTGCGACGGAACGGGAGAAGGCGATCAAAGAGAAGGCCGAGCAAGCCAGAGCGCAAAGGTTTGGTGGTGGCTATAGTTCAGTTCTGGTTCCCTCCCCGAGAGCTGCACTCCCCCCAAAACTCGCTCAAATAAAGGAGAAGAATGCCCCCACAGTTAATTCTGAACCTGGTGAGCAATCTAGTGATATCCCGAACAACCCCCTGGCTGTCACCCAGTTGAAGCTTGCCCAAATTGAGAAGAGGGCTCCAAGAGTCCCCCGTCCACCACCCACAGCATCGGCCGCCGCTGCTTCAGGAGCTACCAGTACTGGGAGTGGTGGACCACCGATGCCGCCACGCCCACCAGGTGCACCTCCTCCACCACCACCTCCAGGGAGACCCGGTGGCCCTCCGCCGCCACCGCCGCCTCCCGGTTCTCTATCCAAGAGCCTTGCTGGTGGTGACAAGGTACACCGTGCTCCGGAGGTCGTGGAGTTCTATCAGAGTCTCATGAAACGTGAAGCCAAGAAGGACACCACCTCTTTGGGATCAAAATCATCGAATGTTTCTGATAACAGAAGCAACATGATTGGAGAGATTGAGAACAGATCAACATTCCTATTAGCTGTAAGTATCTTCAGATGGCCCATCACGCATAAAAATCCTGCCAAATCCATGTCGTCCATCATTAGTGCAGCTCATTGTAGTCAGTAGGTATAACTTCAATATGATCAGCTCATTATGACGAATATTGTCAAAACATGGAATGTTTCAGGTCAAAGCTGATGTGGAGACACAAGGAGAATTTGTTGAGTCCCTCGCGGGTGAGGTCCGAGCAGCAAGATTCGCGAATATCGACGATGTTGTTGCATTTGTACACTGGCTGGATGAGGAGTTGTCATTCTTGGTAAGACCCCATTACTTTATCCATGTTAGATATTGTACTTAGGCTGCACATGATCAACTCCTAAAAAGATCAATTAACCATTTTTTAGGTTGATGAGAGAGCAGTGCTAAAGCATTTCGATTGGCCAGAGAGCAAAACTGATGCATTAAGAGAGGCCGCCTTTGAGTATCAGGACCTGGTGAAACTAGAGAATAAGGCCACATCCTTCGTCGACGATCCAAAACTTCCATGTGAAGAAGCTCTCAAGAGGATGTATTCGTTGCTTGAGAAGTAAGTGCCTTCTCTGAACTAGTATGTTCCCAAATAGCATAGTTCTTCAGGGTAAATCAGTAATAATTTTTCAGAAAATAATTGGCAATATTTTTGCGAATTCCAAGATGTTTGTGAGAAGTGTTGGTCTACCCTAAGAATCATAATTTCAGTGAACAAACTAATGTCATATTTCTGGCAGAGTGGAGCAGAGTGTTTATGCACTTCTTCGTACAAGAGACATGACCACCGCACGGTACAAGGAGTATGGAATACCAGTTGATTGGCTATCTGATTCTGGAAAAGTTGGCAAGGTGCACATTTCTAGAGTCTAAAGTCTAAACTACTTATGTTGGCAGTCTTACTTAAAAGAGCATACAATTACTAATTCCTCATGAAGCTGTAGTACAGGTTTCGAGTCAGAATATGAATCAAGATTTTAATCAAAGTTTAATCTCATATGTTGGTTGCAGATCAAACTGGCATCCGTTCAGTTGGCGAAGAAGTACATGGAGAGGGTCACCTCGGAGCTCGACGCGTTGCAGGGCACCGAGAAAGAGCCCAACAGGGAGTTCCTGCTTCTCCAGGGCGTCAGATTCGCCTTCCGAGTTCATCAGGTATATAACTGTCCAAAACTTACATTTCAACAGTATGTGTATATAATTACAGGTAAACTGGAGATATTTCAAATCAAGAACTTACCATTCGCCATTGCGCAGTTTGCCGGAGGCTTCGACGCGGACAGCATGAAAGTCTTTGAGGAGCTGAGAAGCAAGATGAGCAGCACGCAGGCACCCGCTCCACCGGCATCTGACACATAGTGCGGAGTCTTCAGGATTGCGCGCTCCTCCGGTCAGGTTAATTCGGAGGGCACAATTAGTTGGCTAGTTAAACTGTACAAAAGAGAACTGTAAATTCCAATGTTGTCTTAATCAAGTTGTATATGTCAAGTCTACAGGTTCAGATCATACTATAAGCATACCAGGTTTTTTGTCTTAATCAAGTTTGTTTGGTTGGCTGAAATTCTGTAACCGGGCAGTTTGTAAAAAGTGAACCACAGTAATGAGATACTACCTACCTAGTTTTGGCTACTTCCAGTTTGGCAATCTGTTGCAGTTGAGATGCCTGCTCCAGTCTTCAGAGCAAAACTCGTCAGATTAAAATGCCTTGAACTCAATCCGGCTAGCTCCCGGGGATGGGCGGGTAATGCTTAGGGTCGATTGCAATTCAGACAAATCCGGAGAGACTTGTGCTGAAGAAAAGGGATTTTTACATGGCATCGAGGGGCGGAACAGCCGAAAACCAACGTGGTGAGCGAGGCACTGCAGGGCTGAGCCGCCGGACCGACCCTGCGAAAAACAGATGGTGAGCCAGTGGAGAATCCAAGTTATTTAGGTTCCGTGCTCTGAGCCGGAGTGAGAGCCGGGAGAAGGTGGGGTTTGCGGCGGCGCCGTCTGAAGGCCGAGAGAGCGAGAAGAGAACCCACCGCGTGGAATGGGGCGGCTGCGCTCGGTTCGCCGGAGCCGCCTCGGCTTGCGTACGCGCTCAAAAACGACGGAGGCCAGGGAGGAGGCAGGTGGCAGAGCCGCCGCCGGGAGGGGAACCTGGCCGGCGACAATGGCTGCCATGGTGCTACTCTTTTTTTTCTTTCAAATCGGCGGCGTGGACGGGGTTAGTTATGGGCCTTCTTGGCGGGCCAAGAGCACCTCCCACTAAACCAGCCCGCCTTTCCCTCCAAAAAGAAAAACTAAATCAGACACCAGTGTCTCAAAAAAAAATATTCGCTCAAAAGAACAATAAATAAACCAGACACCTACTATGGTGTAGATTTACTAAAAAAGACCAGACCACCTTCCCTCCAAAAATAAATGGTCCACAGACCACGGTGAAGGCGCCACGTAATCCCTAAGATGACATATTTGACTCTTTTAAAATAATTGGTCAAAAAATGATCTCTGCAAAACTTTAACACGATCTAAGTTCATGAATATACCCAGCGTTGCTTCCATGTGCAGCACCATGCTGTCGCGTTGGCATTTGCTGCATGACTAGTCATTAGAGCATTTACAATCAGATTTGTCAAATCCGAACCTGTAAATGCTCGCCAACACAGTCATATCTTATATTTGGTGATATGTATCGAATATCTATATTTCATCCCCTGAATTCATATAAATCATGTAAAAGTTTTTCTGCGTTCTACATACATCACGCTATTCTAAACTAAGTTTTTTTCGTCGAAGATGTCTATCCACAACGTTTGTACCAGGCGTCGGATAAATGTGCGTGTAGGAGGGCTGCGGCTCCTCCTCATCGTCATCCATAGCCGCGGGCATCTCGTAGACGTCTGTGGTGTGCTTCGCCTCTGCCTCTTGCACATGACGTCGCTTGACCTCCGCCGCGAATTCCGATCAAAGGGAATCGAGAATCGCCTGCAGATCCGTGGCCTAGCGTCCCCCACGTCCTCCCCCTCTGCATCCGAAGGTAGCCCCATAGTTATCCAGGCTTCGCACCTTGCCAGGACATACTTACGGAGCTACGGCAGGTGCTCCCGCGTTAGATAAGTTGCCCGACGGCATGGGACATAGCTGCTAGCGGAAAGTGGCGGACGGGCGAGCAGCGATTCCGTGTGGGACCTCATCTTCAATCAAACGCTGCGGACGTGACTGGGCGTTTCATAAACGTCTTAATTTTGGGTTGGATATGAGAGGTGCCAGTTAGCCCTGGCGTCTGAATCCCTTTGAGGAGCCTGTCTGGGTCGCCTTTTTTATGACCGATCAATAATTAAGCCGTATGTCCGGACTTTGAGGCGGGGTTGCGGCTGTAGATGCTGTTAGTGCTTCAAGGTTGCAAAACGTTTGTTCATTGCAGCAGCAACACCAGCGGGCTATGCATATTTTACTGGCTATATCGAGTTAAAGGTTTCTGCACGGTTCATTTGGTACTAAACCTTCCCAACACGGTCAACTTTGTGATTTGACATGTAACATCTTCGACGACTAGCACTGCCGCCTGCCGCGCATTTCTGCTTCACGGCAGCAACCACGAACTCGCCAAAGTTGTGCCGCGCAACACATCGTCGGTACGTGCGTGTACCGCGGTGGATCTCCACGACTCTCCCCGCCAACGTCTCCGGCTGGCCGGACCGGCGTCACCCGAGCGAGCGCTCAAAAAGGAGTGAAGTCTATTTTAAACCTTGAATTCATATGGCTAGTCGGGATCAAATCCTAACCTTTCAATCCCTGAAATCTGTAACCTGTATTTATAGATCCCGATCTATTTTAACCCTGAATCCGGTTATGCCAGTTTGGTGTGCTGGGAAAATATTGATCCCGGCTAGGATTATTCTCTTCTCTCACTGAGTACATGGGGCCACTTGTCATATTCATCTTCTGCTCATTCTCTTCATCTCTCTCTGTAGAAATCACAATGCTCAGGCACAGCCAGCCGGTGTCCACGACAACAGGGAGCAAGGAGTGGTGCATGTCCTCGTGAGTGTGCAACGGCAAGGGAGCGCCTCCTGCCAGCCTCCCTCGACATGGCCGCACCGTCTTGCCTCGCCATGCGCCAGGCCATGGACAAGAGAATTCGGGGGTGTTCCACCGTCAGCCCCTCCTTTCTGTTGGAGTTAAAGATGGCATAACCCGGCGTTGATGCGTGTCTTGGGTCCGTTGACTAACTAGGTCAAGTAGCAACCTAGTGCACGTCCCAGTGGATTGACAAAAGGAGATCGTGCTACTAGGAATCAAGGATCAAGGCAGCCGGAGTTAGTGCTAGCTTTGTACTACGTTGTCGCCGGCCAGGAGAAGCTTCGTCGTCGTCGTCGTCACACCGTCGCCGTGGCTATGCAGCTTGTGTGGCACCATGTAAGCACACAGGACGTTAGTGTTGCTATCATTCATCCACCTGCGCCGGCCAGTCGTGGTGCTTGCTGCTTGGTGAGGTGAAGCTCTAGCTCTTCATCGCCATCTTCTCCTCCGCGAGGAGGATGAGGAGCCAGCAAGTGCGGCACTCGGCCAAACCCAACACGACTCGCTCGCCGTTCCCCGCCGTCTCTCCGCCGTAAGCAGCACGCGGGCTGGCTTGGAGGGAAGGAGCAGCACGCGCCAATGGCAGGGCGGAGGCCGTTTAGGAACACGAAAACTGCAACGGTTGTTCTACGGGACGGCAGCAGGCCTGGGCGCGACCATCGACGGGCTGCTGCAGGCGTTCGCGTACATCAAGTTGTCCGGCTCCGGTGCATAGAGACGGCAGTTCAACTGCTTCGTCTGCCTCAACAAGTTCGCCGCTAACCAACGCCTCCGCCGTTCTGCGGCCGCCCGTTCCACCATTTTAGGAGAGAGAGGAGAGGAATTGTGGATAAGGTGGAGACTGAAGAATGGAAATGACATGTGGGCCAGTGTTGTAAATGAGAGTACAAATTAAATCCGGTCGGGATCTAGTGCGCCAAACAGGTTCAAGGTTGAAATAGATCAGGATCAATGAGTAGAGGGTACCAACTTCAGAGATTGAAAGGTTAGGGTTTAATTTAGACGAGTCGTATGAATTCAAGGTTTAAAATAGACTTCACTCTCCAAAAGGATACCGCCCCTGCGAACAGTGCCGCCGGCGCAACGACAAAGCATGTACGCATGCCTGCCCGGCCACCCGTCGGCCGTGGCCTGCCTGGCATCGCCGTGTCAGTGTCACACTCAGCCAGCGCCTCGAACCGTCGCCCCCGCCGCACACGTGCCGCACCAGATGCCCACTCAACGGCATCACGCCAGCAGCATATCCTGCCGTGCCGCCGGTAAAAACTAGACCCGATCCGCAGAGCACGGTGAATGTAGACACCCCGGCCGTCGCCGCACACACGTCGCGCATGCACGGTCGGCGCCCCGGCCACGTGCCCGCGCGCCCGCGTCCCTCTCCGCCCCTTTACCTCCTTGCCCCGCCATGCCGTCTCCTTCTCCCCCAGCTCGGCCTAGCTGCCACCACTCTTCCTCCTCCTCCTCCTCCTAGTCCCGGTCACAGCCTCCTTCCATGGCGGATCGGCACGGCGAGGGCGGCGTGGCCTCGGCGCGGCGGCCGGGGCGCACGGACCTGGACGACCCGTCGACGACGCTGCTGCAGCGCGTGCAGGCGCACCTCCCGAACGCGACGCAGGTGGTGGGCCTGCTGACCCTGCTGCTCGCCGGCGCGGCGCTGCTGGTGCTGGCGGGGCTGACGTTCACGGGCGCCGTGGTGGCGCTCGTCTTCCTCGGCCCGCTGGCGCTGCTGACCAGCCCCATCTGGGTGCCGTTCTCCTTCGCGCTCCTCGTGGTCGTCGTGGCCGCGCTCTCCTTCGTCGGGTTCGCCGTGGCCGCGCTCGCCGCGGCCACCTGGGCGTACCGGTACTTCACGGGGCGGCACCCCGTGGGCGCCGACCGCGTGGACCGCGCCCGCAGCCGCCTCGCCGACACCGCCAGCCACGTCAAGGACTACGCACGCCGCGAGTACGGCGGCTACCTCGGCAACCGGACCAAGGACGCCGCCCCCGGCGCCTAGGCGCCGCGCGTGCGTGCGTGCACGTCGTGGCTAGATCGTTATTACGATATGCTCTTCTCTCTTTGCGTCTCTGTACTCTCCCAGCTGTTGGTGATCACGTCGTCTTCACGTGTATGAACTACTATTAGTTTCGTTTGATTGTTCGTTCTTCTCTCGTGTTGCACTGTTTAGTCAGATCGATCGATGGTCATAAGGCGCACGTCCGGCGATCATGTTGATTAATTCCGGCGATGAACTGGTCGTGCACTGGCGCTGTAGGTAGATCGTGTTGGACCGACGGCCATCTTGGCCACGCACTAGCATAGACTGCATAGTGGTGCAAGAAATGTATCGGTTACACACTTATACTCGGATGCAGAGTTCTTCAGTTACACCTCGGTTGCAGAGTTCTGCAGAGGAAACTGCAGGGGATTCAGAGCCTTGGGGACGAAGGAGGAGAGAGGAACAGGGTAGGTCTGGCAACACAATGTCGACCGATCGATGCCTCACGTTCAGCTCATAAATATCGTATACAGATTTTTCATGTGGTATACATCCGTCGTCATAAATGTAGTGTGGACCCCCTAAAAAATGTAGTGTGGACATTTTTCATGTATATACATCGGGACGACATTTTTCATGTAAAAATCCGGACGGCGCTTTTCATCGACTTATGTTTTTCTTTCTTTATTAATACTAGCTAAAAAGCCCGTGCGTTGCAACGGGAAATAAAACATAATACATGCTCTTAACTTAACAACCATCATTTATGATCACAATAGATTTATTTCTTTTATTTTTTTGAGGCATCATATTTGTGTTGGCGTTTATCCTTCTCACCCTCGTCAACAATGGCCTCGGTGTTCATATAAAATAATAAAAAACGTGTGTTGAATATGGTTATTCTAAGGCATCTTTCTCTTCCTCCTTTCTTTCTTCCTCTCTCGCTTTTTCTCACTCTCGTGATGTAAAATTTATTGTTTTTTTCAGCAACATTTTTGAGAAGTATGCATGTGTAGTTATCGATATTCTTTTTTCATATACGGTTATAGTGAGGTGTTTATTTGCAATCCGGATCGTCGCCGAAAAAAAATCTTGTGCTATAAATTATAAGTTTGCTTCTATAATAATATTTTAAAAATATTTAACAGGTAAAATTAACATCAAATTTAGATTCCACATATTTTTCTAATAAAATTTCATATATAATATGTTAAAATCAAAATTACGGTTTTAAAAATAGAGATAATTTAGAAAATCGTTTGTTTGACTTAAATATATTCCAAAATAATATTTTAAATACTTAACAGGTAAAAGTAATCTTATATTTGTTGGAGAATGTAGTAATTTTAAAAAAATTCCTACGCACACGCAAGATCATGGTGATGCATAGCAATGAGAGGGGAAAATGTTGTCTACGTACTCTCGTAGACTGGCAACGGAAGTGTTGACACAACGTAGAGGAAGTAGTCGTACGTCTTCCCAATCCGACTGATCCAAGTACCGAACGTACGACACCTCCGAGTTCTGCACACGTTCAACTCGGTGACGTCCCTCGAGTTCTGATCCAGCAAAACGTTGAAGAAGAGTTTCGTCAGCACGACGGCGTGATGACGGTGATGATATTCTACCGACGCAGGGCTTCGCCTAAGCACCGCTACGATATGATCGAGGTGAAATATGATGGAAGGGGCACCACACACGGCCAAGGAACGATCACGAGGATCAACTTGTGTATCATGGGATGCCCCCTTGCCTCAGTATGTAAAGGAGGGAGAGGGGGAGGTGCGGTTGGCCCTATAAGTGCGCCTGGAGGAGTCCTACTCTAACCGGGAGTAGGACCCCCCTCTTGCCTTGTTGGAAAAGGAAGGAGGAAGGAAGAAAGAGAAAAGGGGGGCGCCCCCCCTTCCTTGTCCTATTCAGACTAGGGGGAGGGGGCGTGCGGCCTGCCCTGGCCGGCCCTCCTCTTCTCCCTTATGGCCCATATAGGCCCAATAACCTTTGGAGGGGTTCCGGTAACCCCCCGGTACCTCGGTAAAATCCCGATTTCACCCGAAACGTTTCCGATATCCAAATATAGGCTTCCAGTATATCAATCTTTATGTCTCGATCATTTAGAGACTCCTCGTCATGTCCGTGATCACATCCGGGACTCCGAACAACCTTTGGTACATCAAAACACAAAAACCCTAATTACGATCGTCACCGAACTTTAAGCGTGCGGACCCTACGGGTTCGAGAACTATGTAGACATGACCGAGACACGTCTCCGGTCAATAACCAATAGCGGAACCTGGATGCTCATATTGGCTCCTACATATTCTATGAAGATCTTTATTGGTCAGACCGCATAACAACATACGTTGTTCCCTTTGTCATCGGTATGTTACTTGCCCGAGATTCGATCGTCGGTATCTTAATATCTAGTTCAATCTCGTTACCATCAAGTCTCTTTACTCGTTCCGTAATACATCATCCTGCAACTAACTTATTAGTTGCAATGCTTGCAAGGCTTGAGTGATGTGCATTACCGAGAGGGCCTAGAGATACCTCTCCGACAATCAGAGTGACAGATCCTCTAGAGTCGACCTGCAGGCATGCAAGCTTGAGTATTCTATAGTCTCACCTAAATAGCTTGGCGTAATCATGGTCACCCAGTTACGTTGTGACGTTTGGTAGCACACAAAGTGTTCCTCCGGTAAACGGGAGTTGCATAATCTCATAGTCATAGGAACATGTATAAGTTATGAAGAAAGCAATAGCAACAAACTAAACGATCAAGTGCTA